>NC_142803.1:71760765-71944336 GCF_049724085.1 Artemia sp. Qi Xiang Cuo
GAACAGATTGTTTCACAATAAAAATAAATTTATACGTTGACTCGAAGTCAAACATTTATATATAGCATTAAATCACTAGTTAAAACTTAAAGAAAATAAAAATATAGTATATATATATATATATATATATATATATATATATATATATATATATATATATATATATATATATATATATATATATATATATATATATATATATATATATATATATATATATATATATATATATATATATATATATATATATATATATATATATATATATATATATATATATATATATATATATATATATATATATATATATATATATATATATATATATATAAAACTAGATAGGATGTTTAACTACTGGTTAAAACTTAAAGTATTTAAAGAAATAAAACACGGTATAGACTAGCATTGGAATTAAGTTCAAATTAGTGTTTTGTTAATTGCTTATAAAGTATTAATGTAGAATAGTTCATATAACATGACTTTGCTATTTACATTTTCATATTTACATTTTTTTTTTTTCACGATAACAATTCCATATTTATAAAAGGTTTTCAAATTGCATTTATAACTGTATATATTTTCTCAATTGCATTTGTTACCACTATATATTTTACACATACGAATAGACAATCCATGTGTCCCTGACACTAAATGTGCTAATTGCTCTGGAAAGCATCCATGTTATAGCTCGTAATGCCCGGTTTATAAAAGACAATTAGAGGCTAGTTCGAACAAACATAAACAATGAATGCAACTAACTCGCTTTATAGCAGAAATTTAAACGGGCACGCTCCACACAAGCTGTCTCTTTTAAGTGATCTAGTAACCAAGCATAGCATAATATGCATTCAGGAACATTTGGTAACAGCCGATCATTCAGTAATCCTTGACCGATTTCAAGGAAAGGACTATTTTTTGCAGCCTGCTATCCGCAACAGCTCAGTTGGAAGGCCGAGTGGTGGAATCTTGATCATTGCAGACTCCAATTTGCAATGTACGCTAATTGATTCATGTGATTATTTTTCTGCCATCAGAGTTCCTGGTCCAAATGGCTTTATAGTCATATCAGTGTACCTCCCTACAAATTATCGTGATGTCCTCTCAGAAAGGCGTTACACTAAGGCTTGTGCGAGACTCGGGAGGTTGGCCGAACAATACAAGTCAGAAAAGATTATTATCTGTGAGGACTTCAACTGTCAGCTTCTAAATGATGATCGTTTTTTCAACATATTAAGGGATTGTCTGCGAGACACTATGGCCCCGGTTCCAAAATCCCAGTCCTTCACGTTTGTCCACAGCGCATCCCTGGCTACATCAGATATCGATAACTTTTTCGTAAATTTCCTAATTCTGACCGGGATTAAAGCCATTGTTGACTCGGAACACAATTGTAGCGATCACCTTGGGATTAGCTTAATGGTACCATTCTCCATCTACAAGCGGTGGCCCCGGGCGATCATGGTTTATCAAGTGAGAAGGTCGAATGAGAGATCAGTACTTGTGCAAAGATATTCTTGACTCAACTGTTGCTAAAACCAAAGTACAGTTCCACCTGCTTACTCATGGCCAAAATCGAGACAGACGAGACCTGACTATCTTTTGCTCTGAAATTGTTAATTTGATGAATCTTGCGGAATCTGCCGCTGTTCCGGTGGCAAAAGTGTACCCCAACACTCGTAAAAAGGGATGGGATAACCCAAATGTCAAGTTTGCCAAGAAGAGATCCAAGTTCTGGTACGAATTGTGGAAGGACTGCGACAAACCCCGCTCTGGAGTAGTTTTTCAGTGCTTTCGACATGCCAAAGGAGAATTCAAACGTACTGTCGAGAATAAGCAAGTCCAGCAAGTGGAGAAGTTGTCTTGTGATTGCAGGAGTGACCCAAACATCTTATGGAAGCGATTCCTATCTAAAAGGGCCGACGCTGATGTGCAAAGTTCCCGATGAAAGTTGGGTAAACCATTACAAGGACGTGTTTGCGCCACCACCCAACGAGCTGGACTCCGTATATAAATCTGAGTTAGATAGGCAATTAATCAGCGCAAAACTCCGCCGCACTGATGTCATTGTTTCCAAATGGCATATTGAGATAATTGTGAGAAAATTGAAAAAGAACAAGTCTCCAGGGCTCGATGGGATCACTCCGAGGCACTTACAGCACGGAACAGAACGTCTACATGAGTACTTAGCCTTACTATTCCAAATGAGCATCGAGCAGGGACTCACACCTGCCAACTTTCATGGTTGCCGCACATCTAATATTCTGAAAAAGAATCGAGACCCCTTGCTTTGTAATAGTTACAGGCCAATCACAGTTTCATCGGTTATCAGCAAAGTATTTGAGAAGGTACTGTTGCCTCATATTACGTTGCACGCTCTAATGGGAGACAAACAACTTGAATTCAGAAATGGGTTGGGCTGTGGACACGCCCATCGGCTACTAAGAAGAATAATGAGGTCTACATCTTTAGTTAAAGAGCCACTCTTTGTCTGCAGTGTCGACATTTCCGCTGCGTTCGATTCTGTCGTCCACTGGCAAGCACTGTGGTGCCTCTTAGATTCAGGAGTCGACCCCCGCATTGTCCTTGTTTTCCATGACTGGTACTCCCACACGCATATTCGTCTAGCTTTGGGATGGGAAACAATCGCCGGTTACCGCAAGCAAAAGCTTTCTGAACCCATTCGGCTCTTCAAAGGAGTTCGGCAAGGATCTGCTCTAAGCCCTATCATCTTTAATTCTGCGATTTACTCTGTAACTAGATTTGTTTGTGGGACCTTCTTTGTGGAGGGCTTGGATCTAAGTTTTATTTCTTATGCAGATGACTTGTTGCTCCTAAGCAGCACGCTGAGGGGTCTAAAAGAGAATCTTCGTCTTTTAGTGACCCTATACAGAAGAATAGGACTACGAGTCAACATAGAGAAAACCAAATTTATCGTTTTTAGCGGCACCAACTCGACCAATTCCAATCTTGTCCTTGACGGTGTCAGAATCCAGCAGTCCCAGTCCCTAAATTACCTTGGTATCACGTATGGCCAGACGCCTAAGTCCACTAGAGGCTTGTTGGCTGAATCAGTCTGTAAATCTATCCGCTCAGCATTTGGAAAAGCTGTCAAATGCAAGTGGTCATTTAATCGATTTATTAAGTCAAAACTATTCAACGCCGTCGTCTCTCCTGCCATCTGGTATATATCACCCTTGTGGGAAATGTTGTACCTCACCGAGCGTCGAAAAATACGAACCACGTACTACAGATTTGCAAAATTTTTGCTGGGACTTCCACTGAGATTTTCTAACACGGAGATCTCATCCATATATGGGATCCTTGATCCATCAACCAAGGTGATTGATCTAGAACGGAGAGCCTCAAGACGATCCCTCAGTAAACTCTACGACTCACCGCTGACTCAACTGTTTCTGTGAATGAAATACCTGTATTTAATTTTTAGTGTTGAACATGTTTTTCTTCTTTTTTTGTTTCATTTTGTACTCCGCTTTTTTTTTTTCTCCATTTCTCCATTGTAAGCGGGCATAAATAAATATATATATATATACATTTTCTTATCTTTGTTTTACAACTTTGGTTCTATTTCGAACCAACTTGTGTCATTAACTGTTTTTAGCTTACTATATGCTTACTATATGCGTGTTTGTTTGTTCCAACTTTTGATCTTTTTAATTCTTTTCGAATTTTTAGGTACTTGAGACAGTTTTATAACGTTTTTGTCTGTAATCTCTCTTTTTCTGCTTTGATGTCCTTTTGGTATAAGGCTCCATTTACAGCTTAGATCTGACATGCTAAAAAATTAGCCATTCGTGTTTTTACCTGTTATGACACTCTCAATTGACTCGTGCCTGCACCCTGAAGGTTTGCATACCAGGGCTTCTATCTAGTGGCTTGCTACAGCGTTTCTAGGGTTTCTCTCATCGGCTACAGCTGAAAAGACTACTTTAAACCTACACCCACAATAATTAATTATTTATAGTATTGCCACACTTTTTGATTTGTGGCCACAGTTTTCTCTTTGGCTATCCTTTTATCAAACAAAGTGGCCCTTCTGCAGAAAAATACCTTTCCTTCATGGGTCACAGTAATTTATTTTTTGACATACAAGTGACAATGATTATTTTCACTTTAACTTCCCAACTTTTATTGGTCTTGTCTTAGGTTTCAACTTCAACTTAGGTTCTTAAGGATATTATGTGCCTAATTTAAATTTTTCATGCCATGCTAGACATTTTTCTGAACACGACTCCCTCCTAAGACAGCAACATTTTTCCTGTCTGCTTGGAGACTTTCTCGAATATTTCTATTCTTGTCGGCCCGAGTTAACCCCTTTCACGGTGGCTCCGTAGTATTAATGCTACTTATTTTGTACTTATCGTTTGGTCAGTTCAATATGCACGTATAACAGAGTTGAACTGACTCCCTTCAATTTCTTTTCCTTTAATTTTGTCTGGCTATATTTTCAACTCCAACCCTTTTATTCTTCTTTTTGATTATTTACTTCAATGAAGCCTAAGGTTTTTTTTCAAGTCTTTTTCAGCTTTTTCGGAATTATAGGTCTCTTCTAAGCCTATATTTATATGTTTCATGTTTTGTTCAATAGCTTTTTCAAGCTTTTATGCTGATTTCCATTGTATGGTCAAATTCATTATCTCCTTATTTTTTTCAAGAGCTGGGTGTTGGTGTCTATTGTTGCAACCTGTATTATTTTTGAAATCATTTAAATTTCCTCGTCCGAGAGTGTTTGTCTTAGAAAAGTACTGTATTTTTCCGCTGATGTTTAGAACAATTTTGATTAAGTTTTGCCCCGCATTTGCCAGTTCTTATTTCTTCATAAGGTTCTAATTTTTACGACATCCTGATTTCCGCAAAATTGTGTGGTTTTCATTGCAAACACAATTCTTTGTCTATGGTACTTCACAAAAAAATAATGCCTAGTTCGTGGCAAATTTTGTTTTGCGATAGGGGTTATCAGTGCTCAATGCGGTTTTCCTGTAATCTCTTATACTATTAGTGTCTGGTATTTATCCTCAGTTTAATTTTCGCCTTAGTTTTATATAGTAAGTGAGTGCAATTGTGCCTGTTTGCTTGTCTATTTAGGGTTTGACTTGTGTGACCGTAGTAGCGTTGGCTTCGCTTTGTTTCTTTTTCAAAGTCACTCCTCACGATCATAATAGTCATACCCAAAATATCTACTTCGATATATTGATTATTACCTTCAACTTAAAGGTTGATTTTATCCAAATTTCTTATATAAATTTGGTATTTGGTGAATCCCACAAACGACAAAACAATCAGCAGTTTTTGTATCTAAATGCTGATCGTTTTGTCGGTTGTGCCTTTCGCCTGCAATTTTCTCGCCCTGATTATTTCTGTTAATGGTGTTTCTGTCCTTATTTGGTAAGTATTCATTTGTTATATCTTCTACTATTTATAAGAAGATTACAGCTAGCTTGTACATGTCGCGACTTAATGTAAACTCTTGCTGTTTTTCCCATTATTATTATTTAAAATTGTTCAAAAACAATTTTTTTCAAATTCGACTTAAAGTGCCACCTCAGAGAGTCAAAGTTCCTTCGCATTTACTTAACAACGAGAGATCAGCAGTGAAGGAGCTCAATTCCAAATGTGCTACCTTCCAATGACCCCATTTCAGTAGACTACCCTCCTTCGTTTTTTTTCGTTTTTTTTTAATTATCCCCCGAATATTTTTACAATGTACATATCAAAAGAATTGCCTTTTAATGCTGATTCTAAATATGTATAAATCAATTAGTTTCACTTCGCCCATTAAAAGTTACGAGTCACCCATTAACGCCCTGTGTAATTGTTTCCGTGATAAGGTTTCTGTTGGCTTCCTAGGCACAATCTATTCGTCGACTAATTGGGATAAAAGGGACTATTTGCTTCACTCTATTTTATTTCTACTATCAGACCGTATTTATTTAATATATTGTGAAGGAAATTTTGACGGCATTAAAATATAGATATTTATTTAAAGGCTCTTTACTCGTTTTACTTTATTTTTTTCCATTATTATTATTTTATTCAAATATTAATCTACTGGGAGCTACGCTTGTTCTCCCTTTCTCCGTTTCCTGGTCCAAATTTTGGACTCCAAATTTTAGTTTCTCTTCCTTATAATATTTGCAAGTTTTTCCGTGGTCTCTATAGTGTGGTTCACAAGGTTCTGAATTCGAGCGCGGTTTTGCTGCCTCGTCAAATATCTTTAATCTTTGTTTCTCATGACGTTTGGTCTTTCTCATAAGTGATTTAGCTACTTGTGCTGCTGAAGAAGAAACTTGTTTCTGTCCTTCTGGTTTCTTTACTTTTCTCCATAATTTCTCTCTTAAGGAGGATTTTCTTAACGATGGCCCAGGTTTAGTTATATCTGTTTCTGTAGAAGAATTATCGGTGTCACATTCTGTTAGCTCGCGTCTGGTAGATGGCTTTTGTTCCAAAAGCTGTTTTTGTGTTAAGACTGTAGGTGAGTCTAATGTATGAAAATCAGATAATTCATTGGTTCCTTCCACTATTTCTTCCTATTTGGATTTCACCTTTGGTTTATCACGTTTTAAACCATTAGGTTTTGTTTGAGGCTCTTCTCTATCGCTTTCACCGCTAGTATCCGATGAGCATCCAATATTTCCCTTTTTCTCTTGTTTGCTTTGGAGAGTTTGTGGCCAAGACTGGACTAAATACTCCTTCCACTCCTCCCAACCGTTGCGGTTGTTAAAAAGATCATAAAATTCATATGGTCTTCTGATATATACTGGTGAAATTGTTTCCTCTATTTCTTCGTCTGAAGGAATAGGCTTTGATTTCCAAGGTTTTGAAAAAAATCCTTTTTTCATTTTATTATGGTGTACTACTTCTTCCTTTTCATTATACTGATGTTTTAGAACATAAGTTAAGTTATTTGGTAGAATTTTTACAATCCTGTAGGGCCCATCCCATTTCGGTTTTAATTTTTTTGTCCCTTCCATGTTGGTTTTGTATACATAGACCAAATCTCCTAAACAATAATTTGTCTTATTTTTGCTTGTTCTGTCATATTTTTCTTTTTGTTCTGTTTTCGTATCTTACAGATTGTTTTTAACTTGTTCCATAGCTTTTTTCATTCGCATCACCATTTCTTCCTTATATGGGGCTAGGTTGTAATACATTCTATCATTTTGTCTTTAATCTAAACATATTCTGGAATCTCTTAGATGTTGTAAAAAAATGGCGTTTCTTTTAATGAACGTGAAAAAGCCTATTTACTGCAAAAACTACGAATGGTAAATGTTCATCCCAATTTTCAATTTCCTCTCTTGCATGTATCCCCAACATGTAAGCCATTTCCCTATGTTTGCGTTAGACCCTACTATCGGAGGACTCGAAAGTAGGGATTCGGCAAACAGGTCATGATAGTAAAAAACGAGTGGATTAATATGATCCATTAAGATCATATTAGGAACTAAAAGAAAATAGTCGTGTTTAGTTCAAAATATTCGAACTGACATTCAATTCGCTGGCCGTCCTCCTCAAAGGAGAATTGTTGAAAGCGTTAATAAAATTTAACCAAAGTCTCGGGTGGTCAAAGCCCTCATTAAATCAAAAAATAAATTACAAGCTAAGATTGAGATTTACAATCTCAAATTAATATAATCTTAATCTTAACTAATCTTATCTTAGTTAATCTTAACTTAATATTAATCTTAACTTTACTAATTATAAGATAATTATGTCTTTTAAGAGAATTAAAAGTATTTTACTGTTTCTTTTATTTATTTTTTAAAATTTGTCTTGCTGAGGACGGCCTTTTGATTTAGGATCAAAATATTCATTTAAGTTCGCATTCCATTGTATTATAGAAAAATCTATACTTTATCAACAAAATTATGAAAATTACAACAAAGAATTATGGGAGGGGGGCCGCCCAGACCCCAAAAGACATCCAATTAAAAAGACATCCAATTAGGTTAGGCTAAATTATTTTTAGGTTACGCATTTAATATAATGCGGTCTGGGCGGCCCCCTTCCCATAATTCTTTGTTGTAAGTTTCATAATTTTGTTGATAAAGTATTAAGTTTCAAAACGTCTTTTGTTTTTGAAATCCCCCTTCCCCCCCAAACTCAAAATTTCCAAAATTTTACTTCAGAAGTTTTTTTTAAATATTTCTAAAGCGCTAAGACATAGAGTATTACAAACATCAGAATCAACGTTAGATAGAAAAGTCAGTTATGGTAAGAAATTTCTAAAGTCCCCCTTCCCCCCAAACTCAAGTTTCCCAATTTTTTTCTAAAGCACTAAGACCTAGAGAATGATGAAATATGTCTATTTCTGCTCCAAAAATCTTCCAAAGGGGTTAAATGATGAATGAGGACAGTGACTTTTCTAGATTCCTCTTCCTTATGATTTTCGTCTGATTAACAACAGGAAATATGCCGTTATTACTGTATATTATTAGATGTTTGAAGGTTTTAGCTCCAGTGCAGGTTGAAATAAAGATTGAAAAAAGTGATGAATACCTCAAATGAAGTCCTCGATTCTTCAATGGCCGATGTAAGTTTAAATAGCTTTTTAAGACATGATAGAATTTTTGAGAATTTCAGTGGAAATCTTCACGGAAAATTTCAGTGGGTTTAGGTCACGAACTCATGAGGTTAGGTTAGGTTACGCAATCATTTTCTCGGAAATCCTCCCCCCTCGAGGGATTCTATGCCCATATATGGACTCCCGTCACGAGCTCATGAGGTTAGGTTAGGTTACGCAATCAATTTCTCGGAAATCCATTTCCCCTCGGGAGTCTATACCCATATATGGTGTGGGGTTACGAACTCATGAGGTTAGGTTAGGTTACGCAATCAATTTCTCGGAAATCCATTTCCAATAGGGAGTCTATGCCCACATATGGTGCCCCGTTCGGAGTTAGACTCAATTGTAGATGGCAGCACGGTGTTCGTCCCGTATTCAATAAGGGGATTAAAAGTATTTTACTGTTTCTTTTATTTATTTTTTAAAATTTGTCCTGCTGAGGACGGCCCTTTGATTTAGGATCAAAATATTCATTTAAAGTTCGCACTCCATTGTATTATAGAAAAAAATCACCAATTGTTCTACTTGTATTTTATTGTTTATGATGGAGAGGCAGTGAGGTATTCGTCGCTATGTAGGTCTAATTAAAATAAAAGGGTAAATACTGGAAATCATCATCACACTTCTATACCATACGAAACTAACCCCTTATTGTCACCAAGGGTGAAATAAGGGAGAGGAGGAGAGGATCTTCTCTAAGAAAAAAACCTTGGAATTTAGATGATGTTTTTAGTTTAATTCAGGCTATGTGTCTGTATTTGTTGGCACACACGACGATTTTGTCGGCACATTCTTTATATCCCTTCTCCAAACTCAGAATCCAAACTGCGCCCCTGATTGTCAATGATGATGATGAGTAAATCGTGGCAATCAAGCAAGTGGGGGTTAACGGGGTCTTTTAAATTGGATTAGAAACTAAAAAAAATTATAAAAAAAACTAACCATTGCCAAAGAAGTACTTTTTTTGTGAAATGCAAAATAAGACTTGAAATTGAAGTTAACTCAATAGCCCAAAGGTAATATTTTTCCATAAATACTAAAAGCTGATTGCAATTAGTTTACTCTATTGCTAATTATGCTTATTTACCTCAAATATTATTCATGATTAATATTACCTAAGGCTAGACATTTATTTTTGTAAAAATGTTACAGTAATTAAATACATTCAATTTAATAAAATTATTTAGCGAATTGATTAATTAACCAGAATTAGTGAATTGATCAAATAGGTAAATTAATTAAATTCATTCACGTATTCCAATCAAATTAACACATTGAATTGAATTGCATTCGTTAAAAATCAAATAGTTCTTGGTAAAAAACTGTAAGTGATACAGTTATGCAGTAATAGTACAGTTCGTGGTAAGAAACTGTAAACTGTAAGTTTAATGTTGCCGATCAACAGCTATGAGCTTGAGAAAATTTGCTGATTTTCGATAAAAGGGGAAAGACACCCCAAAAACACAAGCAATCTTAATGAAAATTACAGGATTAGATTCAACATATCAGAGAATTCTACTGTAGAGGTCTCAAGTTCCTATGAACAAAAAGGTGAAATTTTGGACCTTTTGTCGGAAGAAAGATCACGGATGCGCGTTTATTTATTTTTTTTTTCCACGGGTGATCATGTCGAACCAATGGTCCTAGTAGATCAAGAGAGGGCTTATTTGAAAATTTCAAGTGCCTTTTTTATGTCATCAAAAGAATTAGGGGGCAACCAGCTCCCTCCTCTGCCCTTTTTCCCAAAGAGACATCCAATTAAAATTTTAAGCTAGTCATTGGATTCAACATGGTTGAAAGGTCTAATAATTATGCCTTTGTGGATGACAAGACCCCCCATTGTCCCTGAGGAACAGGCTGTAAGTTACGCAATTTGCCCATTGTTTACATATAGTATTTGATAATTGGAAATTTGCGGATATTTTTTGGGAGGGAATTTTCTGCAGGGAGAAAAGTTTCCTAGAGGATTTTCTACGGTAAATCATTACGCGGGGGGGGGGAGTAAGAAAGACTGCTCAAAAACAATTGCCGTCGAATCAGAAGTATTCTTAAAGAACTTAAAGATTTTAGCATAAAAAGCAAGGGTTGAGGAAGGGGCGGACCCCCTGATAGAAGGAATAATTTCTGTTTGTTTTAAGTTTGAATGTGGCTAATTACTTTCAGCCGACAATACGCTCTTTTTTAAATTTAATATTTTAATTTAATATTGCGGGCAACTTGTATCCATTTAATTGTTTTTTTTTTTGTTTTTTTTTCAAGAATAAATAATTAGAGCATACAGACCTTGGAAAATATACTACCTTTATTTAGTTTTATATGGTAGTAGTAGGATATAAGTACTGCTGAACTTAAAATTCACTTAATGCGTTAAAAGTGTTGGATGTGAAGACCGGAAAATATAAACTACTTTTATTTATTTTTGCATGATCAAGTTGTATAAATAGCCAATATCGCGATTACACTTTGAACATGAGTGCTGCCACTTGTGAGGTTATGTCAGAGACTATAACATTGATGACACTAAAATTAAATAACGCTGAAAGTAATGTAATTCCTTTTCCTATTCTTTTTTCTAGCTTCTTATAAGTACTTACTTAAATACAGCATTTCCCGAAAAGGGATTACACCCTAAGACAGAGTTATTTATATTTTTTTTCTGGAACGGACTTTTTTTACAGAGTTCTCCCCTAAAATAACGATAATTTGACCTAAGAACCTGCAAAATTCAGTACGAATAATGAGTATTGTAAACTGCTCACAGTGGAGGTTTGAAGAGTTGCAGCTCATTGGAAATAAAACTGTGAAAAACTGCGTTTCACTAGAACTCATCTTCAGGTTACTACTTATTGCCCTACTGGCCTATTTGCATGGGTATTTTTATTCCTTACCAAGAAAAGGGAAACTAGAATGGCAGCAGTGACCTGCACATCAGTTCTTCGTCCCAGTTTTCAAGAAAACGCCAAATGTAGACGCGGCTTAAGGAACGATAAGACAAAATTTGCGTTCTCATGGTAGTCAGCACATGAATAGACAGTGACGGTGAAAATGATAGGAACAGGCATATTTCCTTACAACTTAATTACAAAAAGGCACCTTAACAACTACCAACTGTCATTTAAAAACAAACCTTTGATTTAAAATAAAGACAGTCCAACTTACAGTCTCCTAAAATTCAATAAGCCTACTCTTGTAAAGTTCAGTTACAGTGCCAAAACTTATCGGGGCCAAGTTGAATGACAGCATGTACTTCGACTTAAGCACATTTTAAAGTGTACTCACAGGAGTTTTCGAAAATTTACAAGTTTTATAGAACAATATCGCCATCTACTTTTTAGCTGTTTCAAAGTAGATTTGGCTACCAACCACCCTCAAAACTGCTGAAAACTAGGCATTTCACAAATGAAAACTTCGTCGAATGTTCGAAGGGCGCTGAAGATATCTTCGATGACGGTGGTATATGTTGAAAGCACAGTAGAAAGATATAGCAGTAAGTTTACCGCAGATAATTTCTGGCTCTTCATTCTTGGTGCGAACAAACAGCTCCTCCCACTTGTTCTTGCATTCGTGCATACAAACAGCTCCTCTCATTTGATCTGCCATCAGCCGCCAATTACCCTGGAACGCGTATTTTGGCAGAAACTTTCTCAAAATGCCTTTGAAACCAACTTGAGACTTCGAAACCTACTCTTAATTCCTAAAAACATCTAATAATAACATTGCACTACTAATTACCGATTTTCATATATGTATTGAGATATATTAATTTAAAATTGGTTAATAGTGTTCCAACGTTGAAGCCGTTTCTCGCTCAAGAGAAATCTGACTTGTCTACCCGTGAACAGATCTAATGTCGCTTATGTTTCTACGTTCTCTGGAGCACTCGCACCGCGGTCCGGGTTTTTATAATGGGTGAGATAGAGAAAGATCAAACAGCCTATAATTTATATACTATGGTTGAAAGGTATAATTATCTATTGAATAAGCAGTTACTCAGCCGACCAATTTATGTTTATTAGACAATTTTAGGTCTAAAACTAAAAAGTAATCACAAGGAAATTTACAGTTATAAATTTTATTTAATTTTCTTTATATTTTAGTAAAGGTTAAATGTTTTGAATAACCCGAATGAACTGTCTCTACCTCATCTTAAGCACAGTTTAATGTGTAAAAACAGGAAATTCTGAAAATTTATACTGCTTATAGAAGAATGCTGTCATCCAGATTTTAATTGTTTCAAAGTAGATTTAACTACAAACCGGCCTCCAAAACTGCTGAAACTTAGCTTTACACGGGCCCTATCGAATATTAAGCGGACTTAGGAGCTGTTTATGATGACGGTTATGTACGTTTAAAGACAGTATTGTACTGTTTATTGAATAAACAATTGCTTTGTTTTTATTAAGTGATTCTAGGTATGAAATTGAGCAATCTCGGAATTTTGATCGTCGGTCTTTTAGAGGGTAGGGAGAACTGGTTAGAAGAAAGGGTATGGGAGGGTTGCCCTTCAATCACCTTTGGCTCTTCAAAATGACACTAGAAATTCCGATTTTCAATCAAATGACCCCCTCTCTCAAAATTCTAGGACCAAGTCTTTCATATGAAACAGCGCCGGGGCAAAAATGTAACTATGCAAAATACAAGTATTTTACTTTTCAAAATTTTAACGCACCAAATATATTTAAATATACTTTTATTTAGACACGTTAGATTCTTATGCAAAACCGTGCATTTAAACCGTCACGGCAATCCTAAAAAAAGGGAAAATACAGAGACATATTGTGCCATTTTATATGGCTTCTTTATAGTACCAGAAGACCTAGCTTCGCTTGACACAATTTTTCCCAGTAAATTTTACATTTTACATTTTAATACGTTGTTACATATTTCGCTAACAATCAGGCGTTTTCCATTGCAAATACCCTCCAAAATAATTAAATTTTTTGTAAGCATAATTATCGTATTGTTCCTTAGTTTTAATTCCTAGGGTGAAAAATACGTAATTTCAATCGAAAGTTCTCCCGGGAGACGATCGACGGTTTCAGCATTAATATTACTTAATTCAATAAATTCAATTCAATTAATTAATTGACCAAATACACTATTAAATAATTGAAATAAAGTAAAATTGCATAAAATGAATAATTAAAAATAGAAAATTAATTAATAAATTAATATATTTATTCCTTTTACTAATAATAATATTACCTCTTTTTCAATGGTTTGATAATAACACTGTCTTAATTCCATCGTAACTTTAATTAGCAAGGTAATTTCCAAACATTTTTCAATTAAATTACAAGTAAAAATATATAATACGGAGATTTTTCAGCGAAATTCGATTTCAGCAAAATGAAACAAAATATATATTCTTGTCCGAGTGTTTTTTAATGGAATCCGGCTAATATCCTTCGGCAGTCAATCTCCCTCCCCCTTCGGAAAGTTCTGACAATGAAATTAAATTGTAACGATATTTTAAAAATATTTAGTACATAAAAACAAAGAAAACGACGATTAATCTTGTGAAAATAATGAATAACTAGGTGAATAAATAATGAATAATTAGTCTTCAGTGAATGAAACCTAAAAAATATTTTGGATGCATAACTAACAGCCGTCATCAGAAAAAAAAATATTGAATCTAAAATTTCCAACTAAAATTAAAAATAAACTTTGAAAGAGACTCAGCGTGTTTACCTCACAAAGGTTCAGGGAAGACTGATAAAAAACATATTAAATCGTGTTATTTGAACTGACTAGCTCTTCCTACTTATTCTCAAGTCTTTCAACCTTCATGGGTCTTTAATTTCAGTCAGCACACAATTTGGGAAAAGTATTTTGGGGGGTAGGCCGCGAAGACAAATTTTTCCTAAGTCGTGACCTATCTAGAACGCATTTCACAGTTGAAAATGGTAGTATGCCTATTTTTAGAATAAATATAATAAGTTTTTGAAAAAAATTTTTACATGTCTATACATATGTACAATTATTGCTCGCTTAATAAGATAGAGAAAAACCATACAATTTTCCAATCTTCTACAGCCTCAAAATAAAAATAATTAAAACCAAATTTTATACACAAAATGAATAACAAAATAATAGCTATATAAAGTATGTTTTACGATGCTAGTCGTTCATAGAATAATATATACGCAGATGTCGAATGAAGATCACTTATTAATGCCTTTTTAACTGTAGTATCCGAAGTTAAATACCACCTAGAAGAAAAAAAGAATTCAGAGTTACAAGAAAAAGGAAAGCGAAATTAAAACAAAATCTTGGAAAAATAAAACTAATGAATAGAAAAATAAAGACAAAAAAAAATAATTGGGAAAGAATCTGACGTTATAATTGAATGTCACCCGAATGAGCCTATAATTATTGACTTACCCAGCTTCATGTCATTACCCAGCCAGCGCCCATTGGCATAGTTTGGGTGAAGAAATGGTTCTTATATCGGATATATGACGCGAATTATTGTAAATATTGACAAAACGCATAAAAGCTCCAATATCTAACGTTTTTTTTCGATATTTAACGTTAATGATAATTTTGGATTTTAAGAATAGTAACGTTTTTTAGTCGACATTTTAGTATCCGACGTTAAGTATCACCTAAAAAAAAGAATTCGAAATTACAAGAAAAAAGAAAGCGAAAATCAAACAAAAGATTGGAAAAATAAAAAGAATGAGGACATAGAAATTAATATAAAAATTTACTGAATTTTTTCTAAATACACGTCTAAGAGGTGTCAAAGTTTACACTCATTTCAAAAAATGCTAGAATTTTATTCAAGCAACGCCTACATTAATAGTTTATTAATTTAATTAATTAATTTGAAGTCGAAGATACAAATTGAAGGGTTCTTATAGTTATTCTTAAACTCAGAAACATCTTGTGAATTTCAAAAAAAATCTGTTGATTAATTTAATTATTTTTTAATCGATTAATTAGTTTTGATTTTTAATTTTCTCAGTTAATCTCGACAGCACTACCAAAAATTATTATATTTTTGAAAAGAAAACGAAAAGAAAAAGTTTTACAAAACCGCTGTTTTCAGGGGTGGGGGGAAGACATAAAATGGCTCAAGGGGGCAAAAATATTTTGAAGTCTTTGGTACGATTATACTTTAATAATTCTTTAACACAATCGTAACTCTTCAAAAAAAAAAAATGTTCTGCGCAAAAGCACCACAAGAGCCTTGGAAGACAATAGAATTAAAAGTCAAAACGAGGATGGACCAAAAATTGAACTCAATATGAACATACCAAACATAACAAAGCACAAGGAACATACCGAATATCTAAATTACCCATAGAACCTCTAACACCATATGAAAACCGTATCTCAAACAGTAAGCTGTACGAGAAATACGTTCAATCCCAATTTCTCACCCCGAATGGGGTGAGAGGATGTCATAAGGAAAGATTTAAGGAAATGGGATCTTCTTGGGAGGGTGTAAAGAGGGATGCTTTGAATAGATTGGGATGGAGGTAGAGCATCCGTAGATGAGTTGGCTTCAGGCGACTTGGTGCTTGAGTGAACTGTGAATAGTAGAAGCAAGAAAAAATTTCGCGAATATAACCAAACAAAAAAAAATTTCTTTGAGCTTAAAATTTTATATTTGAAATAGAGTAAGAGAAACAAAAAATAATTTTTGACGCAAAGAAGCTAAAACTGTCACAAATTCAAATCCACAAACTACGTGGCTAGCAAACTCCCGGTATATACCAGATAGCTGAAGCACTTTTAAATGTATAATCAGTTGGTTTCAAATCATCACAAGTGAGGATATGTTTCCCTTTCTTTTTAATACCTGAAGCTTGAAAGCAAGCAAGTTTTTCTCATTACAGGTATTACATACAGTTAATAGGCTTTATTAAAATGTGGTGTATTTTATACTCATTTTTGTTAGTGTACCCTTTTTGTCTCAATAGCAGGGAAAATCAAGTTTAAAGTTTCATGATTTTTGGAGAGGGGGGAGGGGAGGCTGGTATAGGGACTCAAAAATATGTGTTCCGGGGAGTTTTTTCTTCGTTTTTAGGCTTGTTGTCGGAAAAGATCTTTGTATATTTTATAAGTGCTAAGGATTTAAGTAAAGGCCTAAAGGGCTAAGTTACAAGTATTGGTTATGCAAAACAATAAACATAGAATGATTAGTCACTATTAATAGTAAATACTATGAAATTGGCGATTTACATTTATTTATAAAGTAATAACATGTGTCTGCTCTATTGTGCTTAATATGTCAAATTAAATTATATAGACTTGAAAACAGGGTTCTAAGCAGACTTATTCACATATGAAAATACTGGCTCAAAACCGACCAAATAAAACTAATAAATTGATTTAAAAAAAAATTTAATTTTATTGTATTAAATAAACAAAATGCATAAAGATAAGAGAGGTATAGTAGATAGAAATAATAAGAGAAACACACCTCGGTTTAGCATTATTATTTGTATCAATCCTGTACGTGAAAAAGTGACCAGAAAAGGCGTCCCCAGAATGCACAACAACAGATATTAGCCTATATAAGTTTCTCATTAGGGGTAGACCATGACTGGAAGACTGCAAAATAGAAAAAAATGGAAAACCAATTAGAAAGAGAAAATTATAAATGTGAATTACCCGACGCCTCTCTAATCATCTTTGCTAGTTTCCTGCTAAGTTAGGATAAGACATTTATTTAAAAAAATCACTATCACAAGCCTTAAAGGGCCGAATTCTGACTTTGGAGTCAAAAATGTCGATAAGAAAACACGAAAAAAATTACAAAAATTTCAAAAAAACAACGAAAAAGAAAAATCAGAATGAATAATCAACCGTAAGTCAATAATTTAACTGTAAAAGTCAATTGAAAAGATAAAACAAAAAAAAAACACCAGGTAATTTAAAGGAAGGCCCAGACATTTCAGGAGGGATATGATTTAGAAAATGGGGCGAAGATTTGAGGACCAAATGGGCATTTTCATGGACTTAGAGGTGTTTACTGTTACGTCGAAGTCCGAGGCTTCGTCTCCAATTTATCTGAGGTTGCTCATAGGGTTGCTTATTAAATTTATGAAGCAAGTTTCAACAGCCGTTAGGTGTTAACTAGTCATTGACTAGTTAACACAAGAGAATTGTATCATACTTTTTTGGATATTTTAACTTGGATACTTGGTAAATTTTCCATTGGCTGTTTTCAGCTCTACCTTTTTGATCCCGCCCACTGTCATCAGTCGCTGCTAGGCATTCATGCACAGAAGGTTTGCGGACGTTTTGAGAGAGAGATTTTGCTTTTTTTTTCATTTTGTCATTTGCCGAAGCTATGCAAGTGGGAAACAGGGCGTTTGCTCAAATTAAATATTACAATCGGTGGACCTGCAAAATTACGCGGGTGAGACCTGTGAAAGATGATGGAAGCAATTTTGAAGTTTTCTGTTACGGAACTGACGAAATTAAAATAGTAGGCCTAATGTCCGAGACTATATGGGCTTACGTGGAGAACTATGAAGAAGCGCTGAGAGATGGCAGAAAAAATGTTCAGAGAGCGATAAGGCTGTGTACAGAGGACTCGGAAGGTTTAGCCGGGGATTTATCTGAGTCGGTTAACTTGATGGAGTCAGAAATTGTTAACCTTCGTGACGGCATACAGGATGAAATTCGTAGGAGAGTGGAAGAGCAGTGCAGTAGATTAGGGAGTTCTCCGGTGACACAGATTAAGTCAGATTTTCTTGATACTGTTACGCAAGCTGTCTATGAGGCGATCGATCTGCAATTCAGGGGTAAATTTGAACTGCTTGAGAAATCACTTGGCGATTTGCGGGCAAGAATTGTCCAAAATTGCGCAAAGCTCCAAAAGCTTGAAACTAAGCTGGATGATATAAACCAGTCTTCTCTTCTGACTAAGGTCATTGTATCTGGGATAGACTCTCCCGCGCGTTATTTGCCTCTCCTTGGTGGGAAAGTATTAGCTCGACTTAACAGTGGAATGGGACTTAATCTTGATAAATCCATTATCAAGGGTGCAAGGCGTTTGGGAGGTGCCTCGAAAATTAAAACTCCGATTGAACTTGCATTTTTTACTGAGGCATCTGTAGTTGAGATCCTGCGCAATCGCAAGAATTTGAAAGGTTCCCGAATCTATGTAAATGAGGCTCTAACCAGGGAAAGGCAAGATATCTACAAGCTTGCGCGCAAGAAGTTTGAATTGAAAAATGTATGGACTTTACGAGGTGTTGTTTATGTCAAGTGCGGTTCGCAAATCAGTCCGTGTAAAACGATTTCCGACGTAGTTCAGATTCGAAATGTGTCATATGAACCTGTTGTCTAAACTAAGGAGCTGTGAATTTTTCTTTTCTTTTTTTGTTTTATGGATCGTTTTCAGTGTTTTCTTGATTCTCGTTTGAAATTAGATGTTATTCTAAATTCAGCTACCGGAAGTGATAAAGATATGCCGTATGTAAATAATCTACCTGAATGTGATTATTCTTCAGGCGAGTTTCTATCGGATAAAACAAAAAGTTGTGATTTTCCGATCAGATCGTTACATGTAAATGCCCGGGGGATACAAAGTGCATTCAATGAACTGAAGCTTTTGCTTGCATCTAGTCCTATAGACATTGTTGGAGTTTGCAAAACTTTTCTGTCTGCTAATACACCCCTTACAATGTTAGATCTGCCCGGGATGAAGTGTTTTTCACGTAAAAGGTGTCAGAATGTGAGAGGAGGTCAGATGCTGTATATTCGTGATGACTGGTCTTTTAGTATTCTCAGTGATTTGTCTGTATTTGATGAAGGGTTATGTGAGACTATTTTTGTTGAAGTTGTACCTTTGGGCTGTAATCCATTTATTTTCGGGTCTGTTTATCGATCTCCGTCGGGTAACCCATAAATATTTTTTAAAGTTTTTGAACCGCTGTTGAAAAATCTGGAAGCGTTGAAAAAAACGGTTATTATTTCGGGTGATTTTAATTTTGATCTTTTGAATCTCGATGTTGGAAATAATAAGGAGTTTTTAACTATGATGTTGTGTTCTAATTTTCTTCCAAGTATTTCTCTGCGGACAAGAGTTACAGCTAACACAGCTACATTATTAGATAATATATTTTTTTCTCCTGTTTTATTTGATGCTGAAAAATCGTCAGTAATTTTGTCTGATATGTCAGATCATTTTCCGGTGAGTGTTCTTTTAAATTTAAATAATAGCAATAAACAACATCGAGATTCAACAATTGATAATTCAAAAAAGTGATATACATGGATTGATTGTAAAGTTCTACGTCAGTTAATTGGTGACCATGATTGGAGTTCGGTTTATGGCTCAGATGACGCAAATTTTGCGTTTTCAGATTTTATTGATCAAATGATGCGTCTGCGGGATTGGGCTTCTTCAACACGAGTTTCGCATGGAAAGTTTGTGCAGAAATTTGACCCATGGATTACTGAAGGTATTTTGGCATCGTTAAAACATAAAAATAGAAAATTTAAGATTTATTTAAAATTACAGACACCTGAGTCGTTTGAAGAATTCAGAGTTTATAGGAATAAGTTAAATTAAAATATCAGACATGAGAAGAGAAAATATTATAAAGAGAAAATTTTTGAGTATAAATCGGATATGAGAAAAACATGGCAATTGATAAATGAAAAGATACGTCCTCATAGTCGTAAGAATATTAGTGTTAATTGCCTTGTTTTAAATGGGGAAAATGTTACAGAGCCCAATGAAATTTTAAATGCTTTTGGAGATTATTTCAGTCATATTGGTTCTAGACTTGCATTGACTATGAATATGCAACTGAATTCCCCTTCTGTTCCAGTTAATGAGCAACATGCGGAAAATTCGTTTTCTTTTTCTGAGATTAAGCCTCATGAGATTGAAAAAGTTATTCTGAAGCTTAAACGGAGTTTTTCTAAGGACGAATTTGGATTTTCGGCTCAAACTGTTAAGCAAATAGCGTCAAGTATTTCACCTTTGCTGGCACATATTTTTAATTTATCACTTATGCATGGGGTTTTTCCTGAGCTTTTAAAAAAAGCAAATGTTATAGCATTACCTAAAGCTGGGAGTTCAACTCACCCTTCAGATTATAGAGGCATTTCTCTACTTTCGGTTTTCAGCAAAATTTTGGAAAAACTTGCAAATAGTCAATTACAATAATATTTATTTGATAGTAAGATTTTACACACGTCTCAATATGGTTTTATAAAAGGAAAGTCAACTGAACTGGCAATTCATGAGCTTTTACTAAATATTAATGATTCACTAGATGATGTTCAACACGCGTTGGCGATTTTTCTCGATGTCGCAAAGGCGTTTGACACCGTAAATCATTCGTTGCTTCTTTTTAAACTAAAGTCTTATGGGTTTTCAACACAAGCTCTTAAACTTTTTTCATCTTACCTTTCTGGGAGACGACTAGATTGTGTTGATAAATCTCGTGATTCCGTTCCGAAACTTTTCCAATTAATTACGGAGTGCCTCAGGGCTTTGTCCTTGGGCCTATTCTATTTATTCTTTTTCTAAATGATTTGCCAGAAGTTTTGCCTCTTTGTAAAATTATGATGTTTGCTGATGATGTAGTAATTTTTGCTTCTCACCGGGACCTATCAGTTCTTTTCCAGAACCTTGAAAGTACGTTACTAACAGTATCTATTTGGTATTCAAGGAATTTACTAGCTCTTAATGAAAAAAAATGCCAGTATATGTTATTTTCGCGAACTGGATCAGTAGTGTCAGATACCTTCTCTCTTTTTTTGAATGGTTATGAATTAAGACGGGTGGATCAGTTCAAATATCTTGGGATTATTTTAGATGAAAATTTGTCGTTTCATAATTATGTAAAAACACTGTCGTTAAAAATTTCCCGAAATATTGGCATGCTCTCTCGTCTTTGTCACTTTTTTCCTAAATCTATTCTAAAATATATTTATTATTCTTTTGTCCACCCATATTTTCTCTATTGCATTTCGGTTTGGGCATCTACCTTTCCGTCTGTTTTCAAATCTCTTCAAATACTTCAGAATAAAGCAATGAGGATTCTTTTTAATATTGATTGCAGAACTTCAGTTAGACACCTATATGGGACTTCAGGAATTTTCTCTTTGGACCAACTTCATTTAATTTCTATCTCTAGTATTTGTCATGATTATCAATATAGTAATTTACCTGTAAATTTCTCTGGCATTTTCTCAACTAATTCTCAATTTCATAATTATCCTACTACGCATCGTTCAGACTTTTCTTGTGAAATTCGCCCGACATCGAGAGCGGGATTCAGCATCCGTCACATTGGCCCAAAAATCTGGAACTCAATTCCTGCATCAGTTCGAGAATGTAGCAACAAGCGACATTTTCTAAGACTGGTGAAGAAATGTCTTATGACATGCTAAGCATTTTTTTCATTAGGATTTTCTTTTTCGTTGTTGTAAAATTTAGTTAGAAAATGGCTGTGTATTTTCGTTGGCAATATTTTCAGCGCTAAAGTATGCCACCAGGCATGTGCGCTGTTTTGTGACATTTATTTATGTACGTGTTATAAATAAAAATATTCTACTCTACTCATTCTACTCTACTCTATGAAAACTAAGTTATTATGCGTTTTATTGTTTTTGTGATGTCCACGTGGTCAAAATCAGGGCATAAAGGAAAAGTGGATCTTCCATGCCTGCCCTTTTAAATCTTATTATTATAGGATTTTCCCCGCGTGTTTAATATAATCCACTTCTTTCTGCTTTATTGATGAATAGCTCCCCCTACCAACAATTTCCGCGTATATACTAGATATAAAGTATGCTAAAAAGTAACAGCTAAAATAATAAACCCTCTAGAGAGGTATAGTAATATCAACAAGTGAAATGACATCATTTTTATTCAATTCTAAAAAAGGCTTATGCCAACTTTGTCTCTCCCTCAGACTATCTGTCTTGGCTTTTTCTTCAATTAGTCACGGCTTGATGGCAACTTGCTTCTAATCGATTTCACTTTATATTCTATTTACTTTACTCTAGAATTACTTTGAATTCATGCATTTCACTTCTTTTTTTACACTACCCAGAATAGTGAAAATTAAACATGATCATTTAAATTGGTGAAGTTGAAACATCCAGATCAATATAGTGAGACAGGGGTCAGAACTGACACGTGTTTTATGCCTAAATTTTTCCTTTTTAATTTTTTTCCCTTATCCAATGTCTGATTTACCCTTTTGATACCCCAACCCGGTCCCAATTTTGCAATGCCAGACACGTGGAACGTTTACAAGAGATAAATTTTGAGCACAAGACATATTGAGTCCGATCCCGGCTCGGCTTTCGAATGTTTTGCCCTTTCAGTTTTAACTTTTAGTTCTACCCTTTTTTACTTTTAATTTTTAATATTAATGATTACCGGCCTCCTTTTTTGGGTTTCAGACATTTTGATAACTAATCCCTTCGCATTTGAAGAAATTCAGGCTTTATAACAATTTCAGCCTTCTAAGATTTTTATTTCTCAGAACTTGGTAACTAAAGCACTGGCTTTTCTGCAATTTATACTTTTTTCATATTTTCATAGTTCCAAGGCTTTTATTTTTCACATTTTCACGACTGAAACCTTCAATTTTTAAGGTACACTATATATTTTGATAATGTCTGACTTCTAAAGTCTTTCGTTTTTCAGATTTCGCTAAATAAATACTTCACATTTAAAAAAATTGAACTTTTTTCATTTTCAGACTTCAGAGCTACAAGACTACTGTCTTTCGAATTTACATAACTCAGCCCATTATATTTCAAGAAATTAAGGTTTCTTAACAATTTCAGAGTTTAAAGACTTTTAATTTTTCAAATTTCAACAAAAAAACTTTACATTTCAAGTTATTCAACTTTTTTCACATTTACGGAGTTCTAGGAATTATATTTTTTCTAGGACTAATAACACTTTTTATTTTAAAATTGTTATAACTAAACCTTTTTATTTTCAAGAAACTCTTTTTTTCGTATTTTCAGTCCTAAAATTTTTATTCTTAAGATATCGAAAGGTAATCTTTACAAAATTCCAAAAATACACTATTTTATCGCATTTTCACAGTTGTAAGACGTGAGGTTCATATTTCACAATCTAAACACTTAATATTTCAAGGAACTCGACTTTCAAGGAACTCTAAACGCTTAAATTCATTATTTCAAGGAACTCTAAACACTTAATATTTCAAGGAACTCGACTTTTTCCAAAATTTCAGAGCTCTAAAAATTTTGTTTTTTTTTATATCGAGACTAAGTATTAGGCGCATTCCTACCACAAAAAGTTTCCCCTCGGTGACAATTGGCCCCTGGAAAATTCTCCTTCCCGGAAAATTCCCCCCACAGGCAAAATTGAGCAGCCAAAGAGAAAGTATGACAAATAAAGATAATAAAAAAAAGAAGAAATTTTGGAATATTCTACCTGTATTCCGAAAGACAGGCAGAACATAAGATGTAGAATATACTATACGGTATACGGTATACTATACGGTTTTTACATTTTCGCGCATTTTCATTTTTTTCCAGGTTTCGGGGGGCTAAGCTATCATAGCAGGATAATACGATCAATACGATCAATTACTTCCATGGGCTTGGTCTGTTACCAACCAGAAGTGTCACAGGCCAAAATTTCGGGCAAATACGGAGCTAGGTTCGGGCAAATACGGGCAAATACGGTTCGGGCAAATAAATTTCGGGCAAATACGGAACTCCATAGGGCAAATACGGAGCTAGGTACCGCAAAATAGTAGACAAGACCACTTTTCTGAGGCATTATAATTTTGGTTACTCTAAAACGGCACTACAACATTTGATTTTCGTTCAAATGAGCCCTCTCCCAATCTTCTATGACTGGGTTAAATACCATCACCCCTGAAAAAAAAAAACAAAGAAAAAAGAAATAAACACGCATCCCTGATCTTTCTTCTAGGAAAAACAAAAATGCAAGATTCTCTAATTTCCTGAATCTAATGGTGCAATTTTTATTAAGACCAGTTGCCATTTTTCACCATTTTTCGAAAATCTGACAAATTTTCTCAGGCTAGAGTTTGATGTATAACTTTAAACTTAAAAGAACTTTATATATTGGGAATCAACATTAAAAGCTAATTCTGATGATGTATACCAAAATTAAATGATGTATATCAAAATTAAATACAAAAATTATGTATATCAAAATTCCTCTTTTTTAGGGTTTCGGTTTGGTCCGAGTCGCTCCTTACTTACAGTTTGTTACCACGAACTGTTGGTTCGTTCACAAACACAGTTTGATTCTACACTATACATTCTATGTACTGAAGTTTATGAAATGATTTTGGAAATTTTTTTGAATGAGTTTAGGATTTTTGAAACCCCTCTGTAATAAAGGTTACAAGAACGACTCCGCTAACTATAACGGCTTTAGCCTGATTTCTGTAGGAAGCATATTACTTAGAATGATGAAACTTTTAAGGCTGATAGATACTGTGGTTAAGTTTTAAGAGAGGAACAATGTGTTTTTAGGACACATCGAAATTGTGTTTTGAAAAACACAATGTGGATGTGTCGACCACATTTTCATCTTGGATTAGTAATTCAGAAGTACCTCAATCATTAAACACCTTTAGTCGTCAGTTTTATAAAGTATGAGCAAATTTTCGATTCTGCTGATGGATAAGTTTTAGCAGAGTTCTTAGCCTTACATTGTAAACCAGAAAAATCCGTTTGATTAGTGCAATATAAAAGAACAGTATAGCAGTGGTTAAGACAGGAAATAAGGTTAGCATCTGGTTTCGTATTTAATCGGGAGTTAAATAGGGTTGTATTCTATCCCCCTTTATACTAATCATTTTGATGGGCTTTGTCTTAAGGAACACAAGAAAGGCAATGGCAAACCACAGAATCAAATGGGGAGGAAGAACTCTCCTTGACTTAGATTATGGCGATGGTTTAAGCATCCTTGATGAAAATATTAGCAAAATAAATGAATATTTGGAGGTTTTCATAGGCCAGAATGAAAAAAACAGGTTTGAAAACTAATGTTAAGAAGACTAATTCGCCAAGACTGTGGGTAAGGGATGGTGAATAGGTGATGTTGGGTAACGCGAAGATCAATCAAGAGGATAGCTTCACTTACCTTGGTAATATTATTAGTAAAGACGGTAGGTGCGGTGAAAATGTTGCAAGCAGAACAGCCAAGACCCAGCGGGTTTATTCTCAGTTAAAAAAGGTTTGGAACAAAAGGAAGATAAGTCTTCGAAACAAGATTAAAATATTGGAAGCTAGAGATGACAGTTGTCAAGTATGGTTCTGAAACCTGGGCGCTCCGAAAGAGGAGTTGCCCTGGGCACTCCAAAAAACGGAAGAGGAGTTGCTAGATGTTTTCCAAAGAAAATACCTACAGATTTTTTTGGAGTACCCGACTAACTCACCATGTCTCAAATAGTAGGCTGTAGGAAAAAAAGTGGTTTAATACCACTTTCTAGGGATATAGAGAAAAGTTGAGATGACTAGGATACTTTTTGCGAATGAAGAATGACAGGTTGCCAAAAAGCATCCTTTTCAGGTCTATCAGGTCTATGGCCAAACGAAAAGCAGGTCATCCCTGAATGGGGTTGAAGGATGTCATAAGGAAAGATTTAAGGGAAATAGGAGCCTCTCGGGGGAGTGTTAAGAAATAGGGCTTTGGATAGAATGGGATGGAGGAAGAGCGTGCGGTTGGCCCCAGGTGGCTTGGTGCTGCAGTGACTTCTTAATAGCAGTAGTGCTAGTAGTATTTTGGAATATAGGTAGAATATTTTAGAAATCTTTCTCACCCTCATTATTTTCTTTGTCATAATTTCCCTTTGGCTGCTCAATTCTACATCTGGAGAGACTTTCAAGGGGGAGTTGTCAGGGGCGGGGAATTTTTCCGACCGAATTTTCCACAAGAGATACGCCGGACGCCAGGGACCAAAACCCTTGAAACTTTAAGGATTTCAGTTTTTTTTCTACATATTTTCAGAGGCGTAAAACTTACTTTTCAGATTTGGGCAACTAAGCCTTTTACATTTCAAAAGGTTTAACTTTTAGTAAGAATTTTAGAGTTGTAAGAATTTTTATTTACAAAAATTGATAACTGAATGATTTCTATTTCAGGGAATAAAATTTTCTTTTGCAATTTCAGACTTCAAAGACTTTTATTTATCAGATTTTGGCAACTAAATATTTCACACTTCAACAAATTCGATTTTTTTTTATATTTTCAGAGTTCAAAGACATATTTTTTCAGACTTCGACATCATAACCCTTTATATTTCAATAAAATTCATTTTTTTTCTATCAGTTTAAAAGTTCTAAAACTCAATCTTCAGATTTTGATAAGTAAGCCTTTCAAATCCCAAGAAATTCCACTCTTTTCATATTATAAGAGTTCTAAGCCTTTTAATTTTAAAATTATGATAAATAAACTCTTGCCATATCAATAATTTCATTTTTTCTCATTAATATTTCAAACCCGGAAAAAACTTAGAACTTCGAAATTGTGAAAAAAGTGCTTTCTCAAAATATATGAAGGGTTTGGTTATCAAAATCAGAAGAATAAAATTATTAGAATCCAGAAACTGTTAAAAATACAGTGTTGCCGAAAGATTTGGTTGCCGAAACCTGAAAGTTTAAAGTCGCAGAATCCTGAAATCGTTGAAAAACTTCATTTGTTTAAAATATGAAGTTGAGCTACCGAAATCCTAAAAATAAAAGTTTTTGAACTCTAAAATTGTTAAAAAACATTGTTCTTCTTGAAATATTAAGGGTTTAGCTGAAATAGCATTACTAATGGCTAATGGATATTTGTCAGCCAACGAGACTCCGAAGGCCAAGGGAAGAAATGGAAGAATCGAAACCTCATGTTTCTTTCATTTTAGGAGGAGCGTACCGACTTCGAGCAAAATCTGAGAAAAGTCAGGGTAAATATATTGCACCTCGGCTTTATACGATATACAGAGGCAGTTTCGACATTACCGAAGACTCTAAAACTGAGGGGCAAAATTAAATAATTAGGACATCCCAGCCATATATAACCTACAAAGGCAGATTCCAACATTGACTGAGATCCTAAAATATGGAATTGAAAAATTGAAGAATTTTTACAAGGATTTTACTTGACAGACGAAGAAAATTTTTACTTTGGCCCAAAATTTCGAATTGGTATAAAGTAAAAAAAAAGGCACTGCTTTGGCCAAAAGTCCCGAAAAAACGAAAGAATTTGCACTCCGTGATTTATGTTACTTACGGAGACAAATATGGAGACCTATGGAGGCCAAATATTTATTAAAAATATTAGAACAAAAATACTTAAATTTAAAAAAATATAAATGTTTTTTTTAATAAAAAATAGTTAAACTTAAGGATTTGTTAGACCATTATTTTTAGTTTTAAACGCCACAACATGTTCAACCTGGGACATTTCGCACAATTCTCGTATAGCTTTTATAGTGCAAATTTAAAAATTTATAAAATGAAACAAAACGGCATTTTGCGGCAACTTAGCCGTTTTCCTTAGGTCCATCAAAATAATCCGTTTATATAGATTATTTTCATAAACGTTGAAAGGAACACGACAAAGACTATGGGAGAACATAAACGTCAAATTACAAGGTAAGTCGCTGCTTGACTTGGATTAATCAGATCAGTTACAAAAACATAACATAAACGTCAACATAACATAAACATAACAAAACATAACAAAAACACAAACGTCAAATTACAAGGTAAGTCTCTCCTAGACTTGGATTAATCAGATGAGTTAAACATTCTAGATACAAATATTCGCCCAATGAACAAATTTTTGCCGTTTCTCACAGTCCAGACCTGCAAAAATTGATTTTAAAAATAGGGTAAGAAGATGAAGTTGCTTAGACCAAGAACATATGAAGAACATATGAGCATATGAGGCAACATACGAGGAACATATGAAGAGGTAATGCTACATATTAGGAAAACCGATCAACTTGATGGCTTCCTTAATTTGGATAGTAATATATTGTGCTAAATCTAATTGATAATCACTATACTAAGTTATATATAGATAGATCATACTACGTTTTACTATTCGCAATCAAAATTGTAGGGTTAGGTACAACCTAGTAAAGAACGAACTCTAGCCAACAGTAACCGAAAATTTAAAAACGTGCTTTGAAAAGAAAAAAACTGTCCGCTGAGAAATAATCGCCATCGATAGCTGATCCGAAAATGTGACTTTTACTCCCATTAATCCCCATTTAGACATTAATCCATAAGAACATTAATCCTCCATTAATCCCATTAATTCTATTTACTCCCAAAAATGGTAAAAGTTAATTGCGAAAGCAAATTTATGGGAATTTCGAAAAACACTTTCGAAATGCAGAGTATTCTCGGTTTTCAGGTTATTTTTCAGAAAACCCATGAAAATGGTGTCTAATCAAAACGAAATCTACACCATTAAAATCACCATTGCTGAAAACCCCATTTCGGAGACTTACATTCCTCAAAGAAGGAAAATAACTTTTTTCCAATGGGAAGCAGTGGTGTGTCTTTCTTTCCTACACTGCTAGTGGGGCACAGAAACATTATTGAGAAATATTAGATTCGAGTGAACTTACGCTCGGCTTTCTCTCTTTGTGTGTAACGGCAGAGTCACCCCAATGACACATATAATTCATTTATTGTTTGTATTCGACAAACTACTATTCCTATTATACCGTCAATACCTAGCCTGATTAGTAATTAGCTGAATAATACGTTGGCTTTGCCTCGTGTGTGGTTCCTAGCACCATTTTGGGATCTTCTGAAAGCCACGGATAAGAAAGAGATTAGAAAACTGTTTTTAAATTTTCTAAGTTCCTTCTTCAACTCCCTAGTTGGTCTCAAAATCGTTTCTTTGATTTTTTTTTTTTATTGCTGAACCTATTCTTATAGTTGATGACCCGGCGTCTAGCCTGTGTAGTAAAGACCATCCCATGATGGGTATCCTTTTTTTTCGTCGGTGTTACATATTTTTGTGTATTTACTCATATTACTTATTTTCTGTCTTTTCGTATTTTATTCATTTACTAAAAAATACAATAGACTTAGCCAAGTACCTTCTTTCCCATTTCCTTTGTGAGAGTATAGTCTCCTAGGTCAATAATCTCAGGAAATCCAATAAAATCTGTTCTCTTCGCCAATGTTCCAAAATCTGTCCAAAAGTTTCGCTGAATATGTAGGCATAGGCATCTTGGCAGCTAAAATTTTATTTATCTTTTATTATATTTATCAAGGTCAAAGTCTTACTTTGTAGGCTACTTGGTGTTTACACAACATCTATGTTTTGGTTTTTCTCCTTGATCTTCCAATAGATATAGCTTTTACCCATACCTCCAAGATTATTTTGCAAAAAATTCACGTTTCTATCTCAAATAGTTTAGCTGTTTATTTAGCAAAAAGAGCGACAGAGACACAAACACACAGGCAAAAAGGTTTTTTTCTAATTTTTAAGACATCTAATAAATGTCAAAACTAAAACTTGAATTGAATAACAAGGAAAAATGAATATGAATAAGGAAAAATGAAAGTAATAATTGAATAACAAGGAAAAAAAATCTCAATCAGTAACAAACTAGCGATTATGAAACAAAATAGGTAAAGATTCACTTAAACCTATTGATTTCTGCAAAATGTTCGAGCACCGAACTTTATTTTGGCCTCTCTTTTTTTGAGGGGGGGGTCGAAGATAAAAATTCTGAAAAAAAAGACATTATAACCTAATTTAAACCTAAATAATTGCCAAAGCCTCGTCTTGATTTACACCATTCACCCTGGCAACAAAAAAGGCAGCATTGACTGGACAGCCAATCATACTCTTCGAAATTTTCGAAGCCTGTGTAATTAAAGCCGGCACCCCAAAAATGATCCACCAAAAACAAATGCTGCTAGCAATATGAAAGATGTAAATCACGTCTAGTCTCAAAGATATATTTCAAGCTACCGATTCGTTAAATCAAAGGGAAATTGATAAAATCAAATCAAAAGAAATGGCCCCCATGTGTTATACTTGTATCCACAAACTTTCCCAACTTCTTAATTCACGTAAAAATGCTACTCCTCCCTATTTTAATTAATATAAATTCCGCCATTATATACCAACCCGGAAAAACGTCGTCCATCAAGTCCGTTTAATTTCTTACAGAAACCCCAAAGAATAAATTAGCTCATTATCCCAATCTCTATAAATTGAACAAAAATAAAGACCAATCTTTAACTTGACCGTTCCCAAACACATTATCACCAAGTGGTAACAAAGTCCCCCTTGCCAACATTATCTAATTAGTTCCACATTATTATCTCTTACCTTAAAATAAAATCCCTCCTCCGTGTTTCCTTAACCATAGAATACGGAGAGAAACATGGGAAAACTGTAATCTCATAATGTCATTTCAAGATTTCCACGTTCTCTAAAATAGTACTTAAGGGACAAACTTGGGGGGACAGTTTTCTCAGTTCTGAAGTGCTTCTAATTGGCTTCACTATTAGAATTTTCTTGAATTTTTTTTTAACATCTTGAATAAAATATTCCCCCTTTTATCAAGGATAGGGGGTCTAAAACAAACAAGGAGGGTTGGTCACCCCCCTACCCTAATTCAATGTGCAACATGACGTAATCAAAGCCACTTGTTTGACTACCACCCCTTTTTCTAGCCCTAATCTTTTTCGTAATCCCACAGCCTAATTTCTGCATAACATCCTAAAATATATCTGACATGGCTAACCCAAGAACCTTGTCTCCTATCACTCAAGCAACCTTGTTATGCTGCCTTTAATAGCCTATATATTCCCTATATAATATAATAGTCTATATATAATAGCCTATATTCTTGTTCAGATACTAAGTTTCTCTCATTACCTAATCATCCTAACTAGTTTATTTACACTTACAAAAACCAGTCCCAAATCGTTCCTTCAAATAATAACTACTACAACTAATAACTCGTTGCGGCACCAAGCCAACATAACTACGCACGCAACCTCCTCCACCCCATCTCTTCAGTCTCCTTTATACCCTGCCAAGAAGTTCACAAGGACTATCTCTGGCAATCTGTTATCCTTCATCCGCAGAACATGTCTTAGCCATCTCAACCTTTCTCTCATTATAGCCCTAGGATTCAACCCCATTTTCGCACAATTTACTGTTTGAGATGCGCTCAGTCAGTCGGGTACCCAAAACAGCCAGTTGGCAATTTTTAAGGAATACATATAGAAGATCCTCCTCTGTCTTTTGGAGTGCCCACGATTCAGAACCATACGTCTGTCATCCTGGCTAAGTTGACGTGCGCTGGGTTGAGAATTATTTTTCCAAGGGGCAAAGGTTCGATCCCTGGCGTGACCAGTTATTCGGTTTGGGACGCGGGTCAGTGGTGTGACTCTGTAAGCTTAGCCAGAGTCGACCGAGCTCTAAATGGGTACCTGGAAAAATCTGGGGAAGGTAAGCAAGAAGGGTATGCGAAAGCACAGGATGGCTGGCCCCCAACACCCCATTGCACTTCCTGGCTGAAGGGCCACGAAACGGAGATCAGCACCACCGGTTTGGACCTTAAGGGTCTAGTGCCGTCATACTTACTTACTTACTTACTTATTGTAGCTTCCAATATTCCAATCTCGGTTCACAGACTTATCTCCTTCTTCTTCCAAAAAATGTAACTGTGAGCAAATGTCCTAGGCCTTGGCTATTCTACTTTTGACATATTAACAACGTTACTTCTCCTTACTCTACATCACCACCTCACCTTAATTTATTCTTAGTCTTAGCAACTTAACCGTCTTAACATTAATTTTCAAACCTGTTCTTGCACCCTGAAAGTTCAAAACCTTTAAAAATTCATTCATTTTGCTCATTCATTCATCATCATTCATTCATGATTCATTGATGAGCTCATTCATTCATGATTCATTCATTCATCTAGGATGCTTAAATCATCAGCATAATCTAAGTCTAGAAGAGTTTTACTTCCCCAATTAATTCCATGTCTTGCCATTGCCTTTGCTGCGCTCCTTAGGACAAAGTCTGTCAAAATGATCCATATAAATGGGGATAAGGCACAATACTGCATAACTCCTGGTTTAATACGAAACCAGCAACTAACCTCATTTCCTACCTTGACTACAGAAATTTTTTTCTCGTACAAATCACAAATCACTTTAATGCGTTTATATGGTATACCGTACAAGGATAGCCCTTCTCTAAAGCCCTTCTATCAGCTGAATCACACACTTGCTCATAATCTATAATACTGAGGACTAAAGAGGTTTGATAAATCAGGCACGTCTCAATTATTGATCTCTATAAGAGTGAGAATATGGTCAACGCATCCTCTAACCTTACTAAAACTTCGCTGTTTATCTCTTAAGACTTTATCTATAGCATCTCCAAGTCTAGAAAGTATTATCATACCAAGTAATTTGCCCAACTAATTTGCTTCCTAGAGAAACCCGACTAATGCCTATATAATTACCATACTCACTCTTATTACTTTTATTATGGAGGGGTTTATTTAGAGTTTTGACACTTCTTATTCAGATTGTCAATTTTTTTTATTGAGTCTCTATATCAAATATTCAATACCTGGATTCTATATCAAATATTCTGTATATAACTTATATAGGCCTAGTCAGTGAGTTACACATATTTATAAGTAGTAGGCTAAATATGTCACTCAGTTATATATTTCTGTATATAACTTAGATAGGCCTAGTCAGTGAGTTACACATATTTATAAGTAGTAGGCTAAATTTGTCACTGAGTTATGTATTTCTGTATATAACTTATATAGGCCTAGTCAGTGAGTTACACATATTTTAAGTAGTAGGCTAAATATGTCACTGAGTTATATATTTCTGTATATAACTTATATGCCTAGTCAGTCAGTTACACATATTTATAAGTAGTAGGCTAAATATGTCACTCAGTTATATATTTCTGTGTATAACATATATAGGCCTAGTCTGTGAGTTACACATATTTATAAGTAGTAGGTTTAATGTGTCACTGAGTTGTATATTTCTGTATAACTAATATAGGCCTAGTCAGTGAGTTATGTATTTTTATAAGTAGTAGGTTAAATATGTCACTGAGTTATTGCCTTTGCAAAACAAAAGTGATCCGTTTATCTGACCTCCCCCAGGCCATTCAGCATGTCCCCAGGTGGCGATAGGGGAAAGCTCCACAGATATGTAGGGTACCTCCATAGGAGGCATGGACAAAGGGGGGACCTTGTCCCTGGGGGTCCATAATAGAATCTGGGGCACCCTTGCCCGGGGTCATAAATACAGGCGGAGGAGGAAGAAGGCCCCTCAAAGGTACACTCAAAAGGGCCCACTTGTTTATCCACAAGTTCCATGAGTTGCAAACCTTCTCCCAGCACTGGGTTAAATTGCATGGTGATGCAGAACACCATCGCGGGAGGATCCTCTATAGGAGGACAACTGTGGCAGGGCGTAAGATCCAGATCTATGGACAACGGCCTCCGCAAAGGGCTCCTCGAACTTTTCGGGCTACCTACAAGACTTGTTACCTTGTCGTGAACTCTATTCCCACTTGAGAAGTGGTACCCCTCGAGGAAATTTTAGCCTAGTAAACGACACAGCATTTGCACGGGATTCGGATGAATGGATGATTTTTCTGGGCTTTGTTTGTTTTGGTGGGCGTTTTTGGGCTGAAAAACCTCTTCCTAGCTAATTTATCTATTACGGGTTGCCTCCCCGTAGTAGCATAATATTTGTAGGCATGAATATATAATGAGTCGGAGGTAATAGGCTTGAGATTGTCTGTGCAGGATTTCGACTCTTGTTGATAGAAGAGCATCGCCAAGCGCTGAAAACCATGTTGTGACCAAGATGTGCCCAGGATTGCACAAAGCCTCCATTCTTGGAGGTCCCAGGGACTTCTTGCTGTCCGGTTCTAAGCCGGCTTAAGCACTTCGGTGTAGACTTGAGAAGATATGTGATTTCCGTCCTGCACTGGTATCTGGCATCATTGCTTTTCCTGAGGCGAAAATAATTTCAATGATTTAAAGAACATGAAAATTGGAACTTGGAATGTTAAAACATTAAAAAATGACTATCGTATCGACATTTTGACTGATGAATTCAGACGATTCGAACTGGATCTATTAGGAGTTTCAGAAACTCATATCCAAGGGGTAGGAAGCATGAAATTAGGTGATATAGAATTTGTTTACTCAGGCAGGAAGGATGGGTTACATAGACAGGGAGTAGGGCTCATGATGAATAAGGAAGCTGCTAAGTCTTGTTTAGGCTATGAAGGTATTAATAATAGAATACTAATTGCTCATTTTATGACTAGTAAGTTCAAGGTATCAGTTATAGTAGTATACGCCCCTGTAGAACCGACTGATGGAGATACTAGTGACTCAGACGAATTCTACTTACAGTTACAGGATCAAATAGACAAGGTCCCACGTAGAAATATGATGTTATTGCTGGGATATTTTAACGCCCAGGTTGGTAGAAATATGGATAGATGGTATCCCAGCTTAGGTAAATTTGGTGTAGGAAAAGAAAACAGTAATGGATACAGACTTTTGCAATTAGTTATAACCAATACGGTGTTTGGTCATAAAATGGCTCATAAGCTAACATGGTATTCACGTGATGGTAAGACAGCAAACCTTATTGATTATGTTATAGTAAATCGAAGACTGGCAGGATCAATACAAGATACTAGGGTATATAGGAGTGCTGTTATTGATGTTAAAAGTAAAGATCACCATCTAGTATTTTCAAGGGTTAATTTAAAGCTGAAATATCGGAAGGGTAAGTACCTCCCGGGAAGTTATGATGTTAGTAGACTCCAGGATGAGAATTTGTGAGAAACTTTCCAGGAACAGTTGAATACTAAACTTGAGAGTTTAAAATTTGAAAATGTGGAAGATGGTTGGAATAATTTTAGAAAAATAATTTGTGAAGTTGCTGAAGGTGTATTAGGGAAGAAAGCTAGAACTGTAGCTAAGAATATTAGTGAAAAAGCTTTAAGTTTAATAGAAAGGAGAAAGGACTTGTACAAGAATTATCTGAGTGATGGATCGCATGAAAACAAAAGAAATGTAAAGAAAGTGGAGAAAGCATTGAAATATGAACTAAGGAGATGTGAAGTTGAGGCTATGGATAAAATTGCCGAGGATTTAGAAGATGCAGCTAGACGGCATAATAGTAAAATATTGTACTGGCACGTTAACAAATTGAGAGGTAGTAGTCAATCAGGACTTGTCCCAGTTAAAGATAGGAATGGGGTGGCAATTAGCGATAAGACAAAAGCTAAAGCGAGATGGGCCGAACATTTTGAGAATTTGCTTAACCGAGATAGAGTTGCAGGAAAAAATATAGAGGAAAATGAAAAAGTTTGTGATACCTTGGATGTGAAGGAAGATTTGTTTTGTGAGGAGGAATTAGAAACAGTACTAAAAGGATTAAGGAATAATAAGGCTCCAGGTGCTGATAGGGTAGTAAATGAGTTTCTTAAATATGGTGGCTCTGAGGTTAGAAATAAGTTATTGGAGATTATGAATATGATTTTTGAAAAGGGGAAGTACCTAACGATTTTAGGAAAACCTTAATTAAGCCACTGTATAAGAAAGGTAATAAGAGTGAGTGTGGTAATTATCGAGGTAATAGTCTGGTCTCTATAGGTCGCACATTACATAGTAATAAGATACTGTTCAGACTGCGAGATGATGTAGACAAATAGAAGAGCAGCGTGGTTTTAGAAAAAGTAGAAGACGTGTCGACCAAATTTTCACTCTTAGGTCAAAAATTGAGAAGTGCCTGAGTTGTCAAACACCTTTGGTACTCAGTTTTATAGATTATGAGCAAGCGTTCAATTCTATTGATAGAAGAGCTTTAGTAAAGGTTTTATCCTTGTATGGTATACCAGACAAATACATTAAAGTGATTAGTGCTATGTACGAGAATAACACTGCTGCGGTTAAGGTAGGAAATGAGGTTAGCAGCTGGTTTTGCATTAAATCAGGAGTTAAGCAGGATTGTGTTCTATCCCCTTTATATGGATTATTTTGATGGACTTTGTCTTAAGGAGCACAGGAAAGGCAATGGGAGACCACGGAATCAAATGGGGAGGAAAAAGTCTCCTGGACTTGGATTATGCTGATGATTTAAGCATCCTAGATGAAAGTGTGAGCAAAATGAATGAAGTTTTAGAGGTTTTGCGAGTTCAGGGTGCTAGCATTGGTTTGAAAATTAATGTTAGGAAGACTAAGTCACTAAGGCTAGGCATAAGTGAATATGACAAGGTGAAGGTGAGTGATTCGAGGAGTGATCAGGTGGAAAGCTTCACTTAAATGTGTAGGATCATTAGTCGACATAGTGGGATCAGTGAAGATGCTCAAAATAGAATATACAAGATACAGGGTGTTTTTTCACAGATAAAAAAAGTATGAAGGATAAGAAGATAAGTCTGCAAACCAAGATTAGAATCTTAGAAGCTACAGTGATGACAGTGGTCAAATATGGCTCTGAAGCATGGACGCTCCGAAAAGCGGATGAAGATTTGCTAGATGTTTTCCAGAGAAATTGCTTAAGGATTGTTCTGGGTACCCGGCTGACTGACCGTATTTCAAACAATAGGCTGTACGAAAAATGTGGTTCAATCCCGCTTTCTAAGGCTATAATGAAAGAAAGGTTGAGATGGCTAGGGCAAGTTCTTCGAATGAAGGATGACAGACTGCCGAAGATTGTCCTTTTAGGCCAACCATCTAGGGTTAAACGGAAAACAGGTTGTCCCCGTCTGGGTTGGGAGGACGTCATAAAGAAAGATTTAAAGGAAATGGGAACTTCGTGGACGGGTGTAAAAAGGGCGGCTTTGAATAGATTGGGGTGGAGGAGGAGCGTGCGTAGCTGTGTTGGCCTCAGGCGGCTTGGTGCTGCGATGAGTTGTTAGTAGTAGTAGTAGTAATACCTGGATGAGGGAGGGAGGGAGATAAAAGGGCCATGAACCCATTTTCTCAAAATCAGAATTTTTGTATGACTTAGACTATAACAAATTCTGAATTCCCACCATTTTTGAAGCAAGTATGAAACTTAGCATTTTTCGATTTTTACGATGTATAATGAGACTCAAATAATTAGACTAAAAAATAACCAATTTCATCCACACTTCAGCGTCTGCTTTGTATCATATCCAGACTTATCCTCGCTACAAGGGGGAGGAGGAACGACTTCCATCTTGCTCTAATTTTTATGATAAATTTAAGCTTATGTATACCGATAGAAGGTTCATTGAACTGTTTTCTATAATTATAGTCTATACAATCCTTGAAATATCGAAACTAAGGCGTAGAAGGGCGATTAGTCTAGATGGCGGCTGTCCCATCCCAATAATTTGAACACTAACTTCACCTTTTATTTTCATCAACTTAGAAAAGACCTTCTACATAAAAAAGTGTTTCACCGAAAAGTAAAGAGCCATATCCACAAAATGAATAGGAAGATAAGCAATATAGTAAGTCGAACTTAAGAATAAAAAAAATCCGTAAGAATAACAAAATCATTAATTGTAAAAATGATCAAATAGGGTTGCCACACCCCCTTACCCTCCAAACGCTAATTTTGAAATGATTTGTGATTCTCATCAAATTCCCACCCCATTTTAGAATTTTTTATCCTTTTTCTAAAATTACACAAAATTCTTATGCAAATAGACATTGGTGAATAAGTTTAAATTTAACAATTTCATATAATGTAATGAGCATTAAACACAGATTTTTTTTAAACATATATCATGCTTGACAGTTTGACACATATGTTCCGGCAGGCTCTTTTGACACACATATGTTATAATATCCCGTCTATTAGAGTTTCAGTTACTACTGCCAAGGTTGAGCCACTTGTCGTTCACTACCCAGAACGGCTTGAAACAAATGTCGATTAAGGGGATGGCAAGTAGCCATGGCATATTGCTACTTGCACATGGCATATGGCATATAATCTTGAGATATCTTCCAAAATGTAAAATTTTGACAACTGAGAATAAAAATATTGGCCTATTTCCCAACAAAGCCAAAAAATAAGGCTTATAGTCAAACAGCAGGAAATACTACTTCAGATTCAGCAAAAAAGCGCTTCTTTCTTATCTAAGATCTCTCCTTGACATACTCATTTGCAATATTAATTATGAAGACAATAAGAAAATTGTCATTTACCTTTGCAATGTATTGACGCTTTACGGACTGTTCACCAATCAGCTTAGTAAATGGCTTTCCTTTGCAGCCTTCACATTCTGCACCAGCGACCGACTCCGGTTCGAAATAGGATTTTATTAAGTCTTGAATGTTAAATCCCATGGCGGTGTAAAACATGCCTTGTGGAGGGAGTGGTAGTGAAAGACTTTCAAAGGCATCGTATCGAAACGGGGTCTGAAAATGATAAAACCACATTAATTGTTTCACCATTAACCATAAAGCACCGTAACGTTTAAGTTATGCTGTCATAGAAAAAGGAAATTGCATTATCGGTGCCTTTTTTCGAGAGAGGCGAAAGCTGATATTTTAAATGGCCTACTGAAAGACTTCATTTCATTTAATATTCTAGTGTCAAATCAAGGCGAGACTGATTTCAAGGGCTTCATTTTAGTTCTGCCTCAGCTCAAGTTTTCCTTTCGTTTCTTTTGCACAGCCCTTGAATGTGGGAACAAAAATGAAAATAATCAAAAACGTAGTAATGACTGGTAATCTTTTATTTGCTTGGGAGGCACAGGTTGTTCGCCCAACTCGGCATCAACGATATATTCTGTCTTCTGCTAATAGTGATACTCAGCAGCCCAAGACAAAATTACATAAATGGTCTTATAATCTCAAATGTAGACAACTCTTCAGCTGTCAAGAAGTTGCCAAATAGGAAAGAGCCGAACGATTTATTGCTTAAACATTCATTTTAAGATATTAGAATTGTCCGGATTCTTAAAATAAATCCCCTTCTAATCGAGAGCTCTCCCTTGTTCAGCAATCAATGCATTTTTGCTGTCCAAAAAGGCATAATTCAAAGCCAATAGTTATCTACAGCCTACTTTTCCGTCTGTTTGTTAGAAAACTGATTCAAAGGATAAGAAAAACTAAGAATTTCAAATCCCGAAAGAAGTAGTTCTATTAATATACACAGAAAAATAGTACAATTTTTTTTTACTACAATACCTTTATTCGGATCACCTTAGCAAGTGCTCCAGATGCTCACAATTCAAGTCAATAACATGGCTTGGAACGTTCTTGCATACAACGTTGGGTTCGACTTATTCTTTGTAAAATGTTTATGCGAATTAGCCCCCAAATGACAAAAAGGGGCTCAATACGTACTTTTACTTTTACTGTCTATTCTTTATATTCGTGAAGCCATCCTTATCTTAAGCCCTAACAGGTGCCATAAAGATACCAAGCTCTCCAAAGGTTACCCGGTTTCCAATGAAGATGGCCGCCCTCCCCAAGTTCCACCTTTCTCTCACTCCCACCTGGCCCCAAAAATTATTGAAAACTGCTTGATTCAGTTGTAAATAAAAAAAAAAAATCAAAAAAGAAATGTTTCAATGAAAATTAAAGGTTGAATAAAAAAAATTAACCAAAGACGAACCGAAATAAAGTAATATAGTAACTCAAGCTTAAAAGGAACATAAATCACTGTCAATAAATAAATAAAACCCAAAACCTTCGTTTTTTATAAAATTAAAATTAAACATTGAATGCTTAGTTTGCAAGACAAAATTCATAAACAAATTATACACATCTCTTTATTACAAGTATGTTGATATGTAAAAACTATTGACAAAGATAAGATAAACTTTTGCTATTCAACTGGCATTCATGCACAAATAATGCTGAAATAGCAGCTGTTATCTTCTAAGGAAGTGGGAAGTTCAAATAATCGAGAAATTAGTCCTAACTGCATTAAGTGCATCAGTCATGACGATCCAATAAGAAAAAGCCACATTACACAAGGCTAAATAGAGATGGATAGGAACCTTTGCTTTGACAAAATTTGTTCATTAACAGATATCAATATCGAGTCTCTAACTCTTCTACTCCTGCACACATATCGTGAACATTTCCCCACTAAAACAGTTTTGGTAAGCGAGAGCGACAATCCTTGGATAACTAAAGAGTTAAAAAACCCTAATTATGGCCCGCTGCAAGCTGCACGTTAATGGTTAAACCGTTGCTGCGAAGAAACTCCGTAACCACGTCGTGGAAGATAACGTTCGTGGGTAAGTTTCAAGCATACAAATTTTTCACAAACATTATTGATGCTCCCTGATCATTTAGAAAATAATTTAACACAACTTGACATTGAAAATAATTCTGATTAATTTATGAATTATATATTTTTATGAAATTTATATACCTACATATATGTCATTACTCATTCATTTTCATTGCTCCTAAGGTTAGCTAATCTTCCTCCAACCTAAAATTGGCAATAATAGCACAAATCGGATACGTTTGTTGCATTTAAACTGTGACAACTTCCATCAGATTTAGGCTTCTGGGTTCTTTAGGCTTTGTCTTCTAAGAAAAATAAATTATCATGATGATGGCCATGACGTGAAAGGTATACGCCAAAAGATCAGTTATGTGTTTTCAACTAGATATTCTATTGCATTTTGGCATATTCCTAGCCATGAAAAAATTAAATATAATGAAATGGCATATAAATTCGCAAACAGGAATGCAGATATCCCTCCCCCAAGAAATGTAAGGACGTTAAATTTTAGAAAGGTTATTAGAGTCTGAACAACTTCCATCAGATTTAGGCTTCTGGGTTCTTTAGGCTTCAGATTTAGGCTTTGGCTTCTAAGAAAAATAAATTATCATGATGATGGCCATGACGTGAAAGGTATACGCCAAAAGATCAGTTATGTGTTTTCAACTGGATATTCTATTGCATTTTGGCATATTCCTAGCCATGAAAAAATTAAATATAATGACATGGTATATAATTTAGCAAACAGGAACGCAGATATCACTCCCCCAAGAAAAGTAAGGACGTTAAATTTTAGAAAGGTTATTAGAGTCTGAACAAAGATTACTTACATGCGTTTTGTGCATCCTCCTTTCAAGTTTAAGGACTTTAATATGCTCTTTGGACTTTAATATGGACTTTAATATGCTCTATGGACTTTAATAAGCTAAAAGCTGGAACTATTTTATTTAATACTGATATTTTTAAATGGGGAATCCACCACACCCCACTATGCAGAAATTGCTATCAGACTTTCCAAAATATACAACATGTTCTCTTTGATCTAAAACCATTGGATGAAGGTTCGAGTAGACTGAGAAATTATTGTCATCAATTGAAGATCCCCATATCATTTGATACTATTATAGTTTCATTAATTGCTCTCTTTCACATGATTCGGAAGCCACAATTTATAGTTTGATGAAAAATTTTTCATCACAATTTATAATTATAATTATATAATTATAGACAATTTATAATTGTCATGACACCACAATTTATAATTTATGAATTATATATTTTTATGAAATTTATATACCTACATATATGTCATTTTTTTTCATCACAATTTTCATCAAAATTTTTTTCATCACAATTTTTTCATCACAAAAATTTTTCATCACAATTTATAATTATAATTATATAATTATAGACAATTTATAATTGTCATGACACCACAATTTATAATTTATGAATTATATATTTTTATGAAATTTATATACCTACATATATGTCATTACTCATTCATTTTCATTGCTCCTAAGGTTAGCTAATCTTCCTCCAACCTAAAATTGGCAATAATAGCACAAATCGGATACGTTTGTTGCATTTAAACTGTGACAACTTCCATCAGATTTAGGCTTCTGGGTTCTTTAGGCTTCAGATTTAGGCTTTGGCTTCTAAGAAAAATAAATTATCATGATGATGGCCATGACGTGAAAGGTATACGCCAAAAGATCAGTTATGTGTTTTCAACTAGATATTCTATTGCATTTTGGCATATTCCTAGCCATGAAAAAATTAAATATAATGACATGGTATATAATTTAGCAAACAGGAACGCAGATATCCCTCCCCCAAGAAATGTAAGGACGTTAAATTTTAGAAAGGTTATTAGAGTCTGAACAACTTCCATCAGATTTAGGCTTCTGGGTTCTTTAGGCTTCAGATTTAGGCTTTGGCTTCTAAGAAAAATAAATTATCATGATGATGGCCATGACGTGAAAGGTATACGCCAAAAGATCAGTTATGTGTTTTCAACTGGATATTCTATTGCATTTTGGCATATTCCTAGCCATGAAAAAATTAAATATAATGAAATGGCATTCAAATTGCTATTTTCGTTATTTGCCAAATTACTGAAATACCTTTTTGAATTTAAAGATTTGTCTTTTCATCGAAGGAGATCCATATTGAGCCTCTATCTTTACAGATATACCAACGTACCTCCGATTTTTAGCTAATCTGAGTGTCAAGGAGACTGGACAACATCAAAAGACGATTGAATTATCGTTCGTCTTCAACTTTTATCTCCAAGACAACGGTTAAGAGAGTACCGTAAAGAGAGTAAATTTATGGAATACCGATAGAAAAATAAATATGCTTGAGATACTTCGGTTCAAGAATTATGTAAATTTCATTTACATAATTCCCACACAGAAATAATTTCATTCACAAACTGAGAGCCTCCCCCAGATATCCCTCCCCCAAGAAATGTAAGGACGTTAAATTTTAGAAAGGTTATTAGAGTCTGAACAAAGATTACTTACATGCGTTTTGTGCATCCTCCTTTCAAGTTTAAGGACTTTAATATGCTCTTTGGACTTTAATATGGACTTTAATATGCTCTATGGACTTTAATATGGACTTTAATATGCTCTATGGACTTTAATAAGCTAAAAGCTTATTTCTGTAATTTTAAATAATTCTTAAATTTTCTATTTTTATGTTTTAACGATCATCATGTAATTGATTTACATAATAAGATTGTAAATCTTACAATCCCTAATCTAAGACAGGACATTATAGTGAAAATTCTCTCATGAGTTATTTACAGCTTTATTATTACTGGTTCTGAGAGTTAAGGGTCCAAAAATAAGTTTGAACATTAATGTTAAGAAGACTAAGTTACATTGAATAAAAATTAATGAAATTTATCCTATGATAATTCAAAACATCCAATCAAAATTTTGAGATAGCCATTTTTTCAACGTAGTTGAAAGTTCTGGAAATTAGGTCTTCCAGATCCTTATATGAAAGCCAGTTTCATTAATTGCTCTCTTTCACATGATTCGGAAGCCACAATTTATAGTTTGATGAAAAACAATCCTAAAAGACGCCATTATTACTAGACGCACGCGGATTGTAATCAACTGGCAGATGTTTTTTGGAACATAGTTGGAATAATCCATTAGCCAGTTAATGTTTTCCTGGAATTCCAAAGAGGAGAATGGACCTCCAACTGGATCCAGAGACCTCGTAAAGTCATGAAAAAGAAGATTTTGAATAATATCATTTATAAGCTTGACTTCTTTCATCTATTTAATTGATAAAATAAATAATGCAAACTCTGTTTTCTAGCTTGAAAATTATATAATGTTTCAGAGGTTATTACTTGGCGAGAAAAAAAATAGAGAGAGAGAGAGAGAGAGAAGAAGAAGAAAAAGACTGTCATCCTAATCCAGCAATTGAGATAAATGCGCACTTGAACGATGTTTTAACCTTACTCATCAATCCAACTACCTAGGACCAAACAGTAATACCGAACCATCAACCAAATAGAAATGTCCAAATCCATGCAAAGTCGTCACGCTAAAGACACATCTTTCAAGATTTCTAAAAGAGGGACGTGCTCTTTTGTCTATGTTATAACTTATTAGAGGAAATTTGTTTGAATGTCATTGAAAAATGTTCAAATCAGGACTTACTTTGAATCCACATTGCAGACAAGTTCGCTGACTAACAACAGCTCCTTTAAAAGGTGATTGCAACAAGCTAACGCGCTTCAGCATATTCAAATTCTTATTTTCGCCTTTTTTATTCACATAGCATCGATCTGATATAGACTGAGCAGGTGCTGCAGATTCAACAGCTGAATTGTGATGCAAATCAACTTCTTTAGGATGATGATGAGTCTGTGCTTCATTTAGAACAGTTTTTACTGATTTCTGACGACATTTTGCAAGCTTATCAGCTACTTCTGAAGAACATTGGGGTGCCATAGAATCGTCAATAACTCCATTATATCGAACATCATCATTTTCGATCTCACCAGCATCTACATAGGCTTCTTCCTGCATGTCTTTTATAGGCTGATCATCATTACAACTTTTATCTAAAGGACTGTAGAGAACTCCAGAGCCTGCCATACCTCTATTACACTGATCATTATCATTAACCATTTCATTGCCAACCCCATGGACGTTTTCTAATATCTTACCGTCCTTTGCAAGGTTCCCATATCTAACAGCTTTATCCGAGCAACATTGAGCTTCTTTAACAGCTTCAACACGAAGATCATCATTTACAATTACATTACCATCCAGCTTAATTCTCTGTAATGGAAATTGATCAACATGATCATCTATGTTCAATTTGATTTCTTCATTTGATTTTTTTATAGAATCTGTCATTTCTTCCTCAACTGAGGAAACAATGATATGGAATAACTCATGACAATCTTGTTCTTCAGAGGGGCGAATTACCCAGCCATGACGACGCAAGGCATGGAGGATAGGAGACGGATCAACAAACTCTTCCAAAGAATCTGCATCTGAACAGTTAACTCCTAAAAAAGAGTTGGGGTGTAAAATTGAGGTAAATGAGCTGGATATAATCAGGGCCGTCCCGAGGGGGGGGGGGTCATGGAGTGGCATTCAGTAAAATTTTCGCCGAAGGCATAAATTTCGGCAAAAATTTTGCAAATTGCCCGAAATTTAGCAAAATTCTTGATTTCTTTAGAAAATTTACAATTTGCGAAGATCTCCCCACCCCCTATGAAATGAGTCTCGGGACGCCCCTGGATATAATAGAGGCATAGAATCCATATTTTTAGGTAGAGAATCAAGGGGTCATCGCTATAGAAGAGGAGGGGATAAGATATTAAAAAGGTGCACTTTTACATACCAGAAATAGACAAAAATGTAAAAATAAAGCCTTATTCAAAGTTTAATTCGATCAGTTATCCTAAAATAAACATCCATAGTTTAGGGAGATGGGTCTCTTTCGTAGATCTGTTCCTTTTTGTAGTAGTTTCAGTTTGTTTCAAGTTTGGTTTTGATTTTTTTCTGTAATATTTCATATATTTATTGATAATGATTTGCTTTGGTTTTAAGGTCAAAATATTATTTGACTTTATTTTTACTAGTCTTTGGTTTAGATTATCTCTTTACTTTTCGTTGAAAAACCATTTTTATGGAAAAAGATTTTTTATTAGTAAATTCTGCTTGCTGTTTACCCAGTTTACTGTTTATCATTTACTGTTAATTTCTTTCTTTTTGTTAACTTAAAAACTGTTCAAAACAAAACAAATATAGTATAAAAAATGATGATAAGACCCTTATATAATTAAATAAAAAAAACAAGTTTTTTAAACTGAAAGTAAGGAGCGACATTAAAACTTAAAACGAACAGAAATTATTCCGTATATGAAAGGGGCTGTCCCTCTCAACGCCTCGCTCTTTACGCTAAAGTTTTTTATTGTTTTAAAAAATAAAGTTGTGAGACAGAGTCAAACTTTAGCGTAAACAGCGAGGCGTTGAGGAGGGGACAGGCCCTTTCATATACGGAATAATTTCTGTTCGTTTTAAGTTTTAATGTCGCTTCTTACTTTCAGTTTAAAAAACTTGTTTTTTTTATTTAATTTCTGATCGTTTTTTTAGTTAATGCAGCTTTATTTTGGCTCGCCGTCATTGAATAAGTAAACAAAATTTGCATAAAAATTTTACTTTTCTTTTGCTAAATGGCTGTCTCTAAATTTGGTTCTGACGTAATTTACAAATTATCTTACGTAACGAACTTCTATATTCGTATATTTTTCTTCTGGCAAAAAATACAAAGTTGCAGATTTTTCCAGATATGAGCTTGAAACCTATGTTATAGGGTTTTCTGATACGCTGAATCTGACGGTGTGATTTTTATTAAAATTCTTTCACTTGTAGGGGATGTTTCCCCCCTCTTTAAAAAATGGGTAAATTTTCTCAGGCTCGTAGCCTTTGATGAGTAATACTAAACTTAATAAAATTCATATATTTAGAATCAGCATTATAAGTCCATTCTTTTGATACATTTATTGACATCAAAATTCCGTTTTTAAAAGTTTCGATTACTATTGAGCCGTATTGCTTGTTTTTTTGTATTATTTTTTTTTATTACGTATATGTTATTACGTATATGAGGGGGTTCTCCCTTTGGTCGATACCCCGCTCCTTAAGCTACAAGTTGATATTTTTTTTAATTCACAAACCCCTGAATCAGAAAGACCGTTTAATTAGAATAGATAGCTGTATTGAAAGCACTAAAAAAAACTGTAGCGTAAAGAACGAGGTATTGACTTGGGGGATAACCCCCATATATACGTAATAATTTCTGTTCATTTTAAGTTCTAATGTTGCTTCTTACTTTCAGTTGAAAAAACTTGTTTTTATTTATTTTATTTCTGATCGTTTTTTAAATAATGCTTGGAAATATGGCGCCCCCTTCATAGAAATGTCCCTTACCCCAAAGAAACATCCTCCACGGAAAGATTCTCCCGAGTAACTGGCCTTGGAAAGGCATAGGGGGTTTTGAGCCCAACTTATATTAATTTCTTTTCGTTTTGAGTTTGACTCTGTTTTTTATTGTAATTTCTGTTCGTTTTGGGTTTCATTTATTTATCGATGCTGATTTGTGGTAGTTTCATGCTTGGTAGATTATTTGATTTTATTTTTGCTCATTTTTTGTTTAATGGAGTTCTTTACTTTTCTTTGATAAACTTATTTTGTGGAAAGTCTTTTTAATTAATCACTAAAAAGCCTTTATGCTTTATTTGGGGATGTTTGGTTGGTTGATTTCATATTGCTCAAATGCTTAACAAAAGATATGTACAAATAGCCTATATAACAAAGCTGTTATAAATAACCTATATAACAAAGCTGTTATACAGGCTATATAAATAGCCTATATAACAGCTTTGCATATTCTATTGCCAATTAAATTACTCAGTGAATAAACTGTAGAGAAAATTCGAGGAAAAAGTTTACTGCCAGTTTTGACCCATCCTTCATCCCTTCTCTAACCTCTTGACTATATTCTTTTGAATTTAGGCAAAATCTAATTCCAAATATCATATTAAATTAGCCAATATGTAGTGTCATATTTAATACTAAATGGTTTGTTCTCCATCAAAGCCAGAATATTGACTGGCTAACTGAAGCATTTGAATAACCAGACATAGGTTCTTTTTATAAGACTTACTTGTGATTACTTTCAGTAGTTGATGTGACAAATCAATATCAGGATATTTATTATTGACATCTTCTAGCCAAGTACAAACTTCCTTGGAGGCAGCCAGACATTGAACCAACGAATTTAAAAAACAGGAATTTCCGACATTTTGCAGACCAAGGATTTGAACTTTCTTTACTGAAAAATTGTTAAATTATAAAATCAAACATCATCCATGTTTTTTAAGGATGAAGAAGAGTACCTATATTTGGTATTCTTCTGTAAAGTTTAACATTGAACATTCTATGCATAATTGCTGACAACAGTGTTTTACATTTGATTCTACTTACAACTAAATTACAACCATCTTTCAAAATACCAAGGGCAGTGACAATGAAATCTGATTGATGAATTGATTCAGAGGAAGCTTGTACAACCATTTATATTTTTCAAATTAGTAAAAATCCAGAATTAATTTTTAATGGAAAGTAACTGCATATGCATTTATGCAGTGTCTGGCAGTAGCAGGTGCAAAATTAAACAAAAGAAAAGAAAGGCAGGTGAAAAATTGGCAAAAATAAGCTAAAACATATGGTACAAAAACAACTTAATAGTATTGTTAAGAACAGCAATATATTGTCAGTGTTTGAATTTTTACAGATGAATAGCATTATCAAATTTAACTAATTATTTTACTTATCTGTTTTCACTATTAAACATAGCAACACTGAGCAAAATGTAGTGCTGTCATAATTACTCCATAATTTTTTTAAAAACCAAAGAAAAATTTTAAAATTTTTATTTTTAAAATTAAAATTTTATTATTAAATTTTAATTTTTTATTAAAATTTTATATTTATTAAATTTTATAAAATTTAAAATTTATTTTTATTAAAATTTAAATTAAATTTAAAATTTTTAAATTTTATTTTTAAAATTTTAAAATTAAAATTTTAAAAACCAAAGTAAATCACGTTTTCCCTGTATAAATAAACTCAAGACGGATCCATGGTTTATTTTTTATTTTGATGTTTTATTTTATTTGAAAAATAAATAAGCTACATCTCAAATGTAAAAGGTTCCATTGCAACTACTACTGGTGCTACTAGCACTGCTACTAAAACCAAGGGTATTAAGGAAAAATTTTGGGCAATATTGAAACTGTTTTGAACTAAATAAAAACACACTATGCCCACACAGGTTATTAAGAGGACAAATTAGCAATGCTTCAGGAATGGTTGATGGTATCAAGCTTTAATTTGAAGCTTAATCAATTTTGTTGAAGCTTTCAAGGAACATATAGGCAGATGTTAAACTAAATCACAACAAACTATGAGTATGTAGATTGTCAAGAGGTTGACAAAGCAATATAGGAGCAGCATATATTACTAAATTAGAACTTTCATGGTAAGTTGTGGTGGACTTTGAACTAGCAGGATGACACTACATGTATACTTTTAATACTTCTTCTACAGTTACTGTAACTAGTGATGCTAAGGGTATTAAGATGAAACTTTAGGGAATGCTTAGGGCATTTCAATTTAACAAAGACTATATGCATGCAGGTTTTCAAAAGGGCATATAAGCAATATCATAGGCAGCACTGCAAAAAAAAATATATAGCAGCACTTTAAAGTATAGGCAGCACTTTAAAGTATTATTAATTTTTGGTTTATTAAAGTTTAAAAAGTTGTAGTCTTTTCGTTAGGTGCAAATTATGTTCTGGTCTTGAGAAGGTATGGGGTTTTTCAGCACTACTCGTGTTAATTTCTGATCGTTTTACGTTTGACTTGGTTATTTATTGTAATTCCTGTTTGTTTTGGGTTTCATTGATTTATTGATGGTGATTTGTGATAATTTTGTGATTTGTAGATTATTCAATTTTATTTCTGCTCATTTTTGGTTTAATGGAGTTCTTTACTTTTCTTTGAAAAACATATTTTATGGAAAATTTATTTTTTAAATTAATCATATAAAAAGACAACTTCATACAAGCTCTTTTTTGTGATACCAGTCAGTGGACAAGTTCAGAATACAAATAGTGACAGCTTCAAGTTTTCAAATTTCACATGTGAGTTGTGCCCCAGAACCATTTTTTGGACAACACCCACAAGATGAGCTTGAACATGCTATAGGGCAGGTCAATGAGCTTTCTGCATTTACATTCATTTTTGAAATAATTTTGTACATAAAAATTAGAAAGCAAAAAAGTAAACATGGCCATTATTTAATTCCTCATTCAACCCTCTTTCCAATGTAACAATTAAGCAGCGTTCACATGCGTGTCTAGCTAGAATCCCATATCTAGACACGTGTCTAGCCAGACTTCAATGTCTTGGCAACGACCATTCACAAGTAAAAATTCGGTGCACGCTAGACAGGGTGCTTACCTAGATTTTGAGTTCTAGACTCTAGAACTCAATGTCCGAATTTTGCTTGCAAATGGTCATTGCCTAGACATTGAAGTCTGGCTAGACATAGGATTCTAGCTAGACATGCATGTGAACACTGCTTTACTGTAATCTTAATTGTGTCCACACCCCCCTTTCCTCAATATCTGTAAGTAACCCAAGACTAGATATATTTAAATTTTTAGTTAAGTTTAGAATTTTGTATTTACTATTATAAAGCAACAGTTGATGTGAAATAATTACTAAAGAATGGAAACCAACAAAGTCAGCAAACTTCTATGCATAACTTAGGATTATTTCCAGGCATCACAAGAGAGGAGGGGGAGAGGTATTTGCAACAGTAGTGACATTACATTATAGTAGTGATATAACAATAGTGATTTGCAACAGTAGTGATTTACAACAGTAGTTATATTGGGAGCCTGATGGTCTCAAATATGGGTCTAGTAATATACTTCTCCATTATTTTGCATCTTGTTATTTATCATGTCTTCTTTGTTACCTGTCTTTTTTTTGCATTCTTAACCTGGTAAAAACATTTCACAAATAAATTTCAATGCAATAGTTATAATAATATATTATTTTAAATGTTTTTAACATATGGATAACAATAGAACAAATTTGATGATGCTATTAATAGAAAGATGCTGCACATTATAAAAACAAAAATTTCATTGCTTTAGTGAATTCTTTCAGATTTTATCTATATAGAACCAGCTTTTAAAAGACACAGTATCTACTGAATCAGCACAGCCATTTAAAAGCAAAATTGACAAAAAGTAGCTACCTTAAGAGTTCAACTGGGAGTTAGCTGAACCCTCAATAAGGAAGTACTAAGCAACTAGAAAAGAAAATCATTCCTATAAATGTCATCACAGAGCATAATAAGGATCTAAAACCTTAACTTGCTCCAATCTGTTATTTAAGGTAAGGCAGAACTATCAGGGAATGATGTGCATTGCCTGAGAAAATTACCATGATATTTGGAAAGAGCACATAAATGGGATGTGATGGTACCACTTTCATTAATTTAGTATGTTTCCTTTACATGTGGCCATGCACTAGATACTTACCCAAAGTGGTAAAGTTCTAGTTGAGGGGCTTCTTGCTACCTTTAAAAGCAGCTGAGTTAGGCAAATGAACCTTTTAGGAATGGTTCCAGGACCTAAAATTTACTCCAGGAAGGAGCTATCAAGTTGCTATCTTTTCCCTTTCCTTATTTCTAGGGCTTAGATGATTGCATAGCCTTGATGACAGATTTATACTTATCAAGAATTTAACAGATAATTTTTTACCTACCTTGATTTGGGATTATCAGTCTCTTTTTCATTTATTAAGATTTGAAAATGCCATTTCTATTGTTTCATCAGGATTTAAAGCCATGTCAAGATATATTTTTCTAAACTTAAGAAATAGATTTCTAAATCTTTCATACCTTATAAATTACAGTTAAGCAAGGATATGAGTCTCAAAACAATTTTGTTACATATTTATTTCTTGAGCTTTTACTTTTATAATAAAAAACTGGGAAATGTCATCAAAGGTCACTGCTCTTTGGAGGGAGAAGAGGCAGAGGTAGGTACTTCTAAACACCCTTGCAGGAGATTATTGGGGCTTGGGATTCATTGCTGAGAATTTCATTTATCTTCATTAACTGCTTTCCAAAATGGTCAAAAGCCTCTTATCTAGAAGTTTACCCCCAAATCCCAAAGATACAAAAAATGATAGAAGAATGAGTATCAATTTAGTGATTTGCCCAATTGAAAGAAACTACATTTAGGTTCAAAAAATTTCTTTTAAAGAATTTCAAAAACACCAAATCATATAATTCCTTAAGGGTGCTTCACTTTTCTTACCTGTAACCACTAACCCACCCTAACAGTCAACATATAACAGCCACTCTAACAGTCACCCTAACATAACAGCCACCCTAACAGTCAACAGTTATCCAGTATAGACCTTAAGTTTGCTCCAAAGTACAAATTAGGGTAATTTTTCCATATGTTACTCTTTTGTTCAAAAAGGCTCAATGGCAAAGAAGCAATGCTAACAAAATCAAAAACCAGAAAAAAAGCATAGGCCAGAGGGTGGCCAGCATTTACCCCATTTGGAAAATACCCCCCCCCCCCAGAAAATACCCTCCCGTGGAAAATCAGGCTTTCCAAATTTGAGAATTTTATTTAACCCAAATTATATATTTTCTGTAGATTTTCCTGTTACTTGATGGGATTGATGTTGCTTGTTTGCTGTGAAACTAATTTCAAAAAGGAATCACAAAAATAGGGACTAATTTACAATCCAAGCACTGGAAATTACAAAAAAATTACTTATGAAAACAGAGAAGGAGGTAATTGTTCCCCTTCCTCCTGAGAGGAGGAGGAGGGGCTTCCTTAGATGCACCAATTATAAAAACCAAAAGTTATATATACCAAGAAATCCCTCAATTCTTCCATCCAAAAGCCTTTTCAATGATAATCCAATCCTACATACAAGGCTGTATTCAGGGGAAGGGATAGGGTGTTTGAACTCCTCCCAACCAGCATTTTTGTTCGACTTGAACAAACGTTACAAAAATAAATAAAAACACATTTTTCATGCTTTTTTAAGTTTTTTGTAGCCCCCCCCCCCCTTCCCGAAACTCAGAATAAAGCACTTTAAAATTTTAAAAACAACTAAAAAGACTCAGAGCACTACATTTTACTTTACCCTCCCCTTCTAATGGTCATGTATATTGCCCAAATTATACAAACTCTTTCTCAAAATATAGATGGTCATTACAGGCCATACCTATCTTGTGGTCACTATTACCAAGTGGGCTTAAATGGCATATTTCCAGTAGAGCTCTTTTACATCATGTCACTGGACCCTAAGACAGAGAAAAAAATTTGACCATCCTCAACACCCTCCCATGGAAAATACCCTCCCATGGAGAATAAGGCTTTCCAAATTTGAGAATTTTATTTTAGCTTTTTTTTTTATTTCTGCAGGGGGAAGGAATTTTGGTACTTGTGTATTATGGGCAACTTATCAAGTTTATGCTGTGTAAAACTCAAGAACAGACCAGTTTTTGTTTTTTTTTTTTGTTTTTTTTTAGCTTAGTGCAAGACAAGACAAAGATAAGTGACAAAATATATGGGAAATATATAATCTGGGCTATATATTTGAACATAAGGGGGGTAAAGTATTTGGACAGTTTGAAGTCAGAAAACAATTCTTTCTAGGTATAGCCACTATAAAGTAAATGTAATTTTTCATTTAAGTGGGTTTTTTTCCAAGTGTTAAGTGTTTTTTTCCTATGACCATTTTTCCAAGCATTAAGTACAATTATTAGGTTAGTGTAGTGCTTGCTTCCTTTAAGTGTTTTATTATGATTGTTGATCAAAGTTTATGTTATTTATGCCTTTCATGGAAAGGTAAACGCCTAGAACCAGCCTAGAGATACATAACTTGGCTATATATGTCCCGCGGCCCTATCATCACTAACTGGCGTACACTGGACTCGTCCATATCGCTAGCAAGTGCGATTTAAGGTAATTTAAGGTAATATATCTCACCATTAAGGGATAAGGATGGTAAATTTTGATACATTTCCAATATTTAGCTATGAATCAGGTGGAGATACTACTTGCTACTTGATGCCTTTTCTTAATATAAAAACAGTTTTACTTAGAAAATCAATTTTAAGCCCTTTATGCATCCTTAGAGATGATACCTTTCTTCTTATTTTTGGCAATAGAAAAGGGTTAAAAACTTATAATTTGATTATAGCTCCATTTTGTTAAATTTTTATATCCCAGAGGCATTGCTTCATCATGATCTAATATACTCTGTTTATTGTAAGCCACTACCATTAATCAGTACCGCATTGGAAATATCTTGAAATTTGCTAGGAGATTAGAGCAAAGTGAGTACATATTCAGCAATTTATATAAAGGTCCTACAAATAAAATGAGCATACCATTTGATGGCTTTTTAATTCTCTTTCCAAATATAATAATTGTTTTTGTGACAAATTCAATTTTAAGCCATTTATGGACCCTCAAAGACAATAGCTTTCTCTCTTATTTTAGATATGGCTTATATACCTCTGTTAGCATCAATCTTATTAAAATTGGTTTAACCATAAATTGAATTGATGGTGACAAAATCAAGAATCAATAAATACAAACAAGATATATAATGTGGGATATGCATCTCAGTAGGTCTAGAAAGGTTAGGTTAAAATTAAATTTGCAACAAAAACAATTATTATATTTGGAAAGAGCATAAAAAAAGCATCAGATGGTACATTCACTTTATTTGTAGGTCATTTATGTGAACTGCTCAATATTTAATGGGTAAAACTCTAGTTTAGCTACTTTTTGCTATCTTGGAAATAGGTTAGATTAGGAAAATCAAACTTTCAGTAAGGAATCCAGGGCTAAAAATATACTCTGGGAAGGCATTGCCAAGCTTCCACATTAACCCTCTTCTGATGTCCAAGTCTTAGAAAATTTGCCTACTGACAGATCTTGGCAGATCATACCTATTGAAATTTTGACAAGACAACATTTAACTTAATTTTCAGTTAACAGTTTCTTTTTCTCTGGTTTTAATTCTGAAAAATGCAATTCCTGCTATTGGAGTAGAATTTTAAGCCATATCAATGTTTCTTTTTCCAAATTTTGGAAATATATTTTCAGATCTTTGAAACCTTGTAAATTGGGATTCAGCAAAGTTGTGAAGCTAAAAAGGTTCCTTGTATTTAAAATTAAGCATAAGATCTGTTTTCAAGATTTCACATTTATAACACTAAGTTTTTAAAGGTCATCAAAGGTCATTGCTTTCTAGAGGCAGAAAGAGTAGAGGTGGGTACTTCAAAATACAATCCTAGGACATACTTTAGTCTGTAGACCCCTACCTGAAAGTTTCATTTTTTAACCTAACCCCTTTCAAGATAGCAAAAATTAGCTAAACTAGAGTACCATTTCATTTAAAGTGAAATGGTTTTAGAGATGATATAAGAATGTATATTATAATTTGTTAAAGTTGTTTTCAGAATAGTGTATTCTTTGGTAAATTTGTAGGTGGGACTATAATTTAGCTAAGATAAAATTGAAAACATCATTTGATGCTTTTTTATGCTCTTTCTTGATACAATAATTGCTTCTGCTGCAAATTGCATCTTGAGCCCTTAAAGGGGCCCATAAGACATTTAATATGAATTATGAAAGAGCATAAAAAAGCATCCAATGATGTTTTCACTCTCACCCTAGCTAAATTATAGGGCCCATGGCAAATTTACCATGAATTTTATCCCCCCCCCCCACACCCCAAATGTGCAAATATATACCCTGAATTGGAATATACCCTGAATTATCAACAGCAAAGTTTTTGAATTGCAAAATTCAGCACTATTTTTGTCAACAGTATTTAAAAAACTTGAAATGATAGGAAAACGGTTTGAATTGAAAATTAAGTATTTTGCAGGTTACGCTGTAACTTACTTGTGTGGTTACAAAAATGAAATATCTTTTGGGTCCCTTTTAGGACTCAAGATGCAATTTGCGAAAAAATCGATTACTGAATTATAAAAGAGCATAAAAAAGGCAGCAAATGATATTTTCACTTTTATCCTAGCTAAATTATAGCACCACCTAGAAATTTACCTATTCTTCTAATAAGGAAACTAGGCCTATAAAAAAAAAGAAACACAAAATAGGCCAGAGCTGTTTAGGAGTATATCTAGCATGATTAGGGAGGTGGGGGGGGGGGGAGTGGGTCCAATACCACAAATGCAAATACAACATTTCCAAAAGAGTTGGAATGTTCCTAAAATCACCTAAAAAAGGGCATCCAGGGAGCAAATGCTAATCTAGGCTTTAGTTAAACAACTATTTTTCTCATTTCTCTAGGGTGAAGTTTTGGACATTCTCATTTCTTTTGGAATACAATCATAGCCATTGCTGTAAATATATACCAAATCATATTATTGAGTTAGGAATAAAGGGAATACATTATTTGATGCCTTTTATATGCTGAGTACAAATATAATAATCATTTCTATCAGAAATGAATTTCAGCCCCCCCCCTGCTATATATGCCAAGTCAGGGTACATATTTTTACGTTTGGGTGGTGGAGGTAAAGTTTAAACTTACCTCCCATACACACCAGAAATAAAGTTCTCCCCCACCCCTAATGCAGAAATATATACCCTGAATTGGCATATATAGCAGGGGGCTGAAATTCATTTCTGATAGACATGATTATTATATTCGTAATCAGCATATAAAAGGCATCAAATAATGTATTCACTTTATTCCTAACTCAATAATATGATGGTAAAGTCCTATGAAATCATATTATTGAGTTAGGACTAAAGTGAATAGGCCTACACCATTTGATGCCTTTTTTATGCTGATTACAAATATAATAAGCATTTCTATCGAAAATGAATTTCACCCCCCACCTATATATGCCAATTCCGGGAGAGGGTAGGTTGGGTTAGGTCTAACCTTAATAGGGGGGGGGCTGAAATTAATTTCCGATAGAAATGCTTATTATATTCATAATCAGCATAAAAAAAGGCATCAAATGGTGTATTCACTTTAGTCCTAACTCAATAATATGATTCTGTAGAACTTTACCAATATGATTTGGTATATATTTACCGCCATTGCTATAAGTCTAACTTGAAGTGAGTTAAAATACCGAAGGGCAGCAAAGCCTGAGCTAGCTATAGAAAATTACATTGTATAGGTTTTTTCTTATGCTTTCCATTATCTTGATATTTGGAGAAACAGCTATAAGCGTAGTATGCACCACATCCCGCCAATATTGCTGACGCAATACACAAATCATTTCTAGAAAATAAATGTGTCCATTTTTCAAATTCTATCATCATTTTTTGCACGTTTCACAGTTTCAATTTTTTATGGCATTGATTATTGAGTTTGAAATCTATGTCGCGCATACTAATTTCAGCCGAATATAAAAATCCTGCCAAATATTCCGTAGTCCATGCGGTTACATGAGGTTCCATAATCCATGAGGTAACAGAGACAAAACGAATAACCTGTTACCAGCAGCTAATATAAAAAGAAAAGATTTAATTGATATAAATTTAGTGTGATTTGCAATCCGTAATTCGATATGAAAAGAGATATTCCTTTAATAAGTGCACCTACAAGAAACTTTGATGATTAAAAAAAAATATATAAAAAAAAAAAATATATATATATTTTTTGTTATTTCCCATTGTTTTTGTTTTGATTAGTTATTTCCCACTGCCACTAATTCCTATATACAGGGGTCTAACCTAAATGGTTTCGCGGGAAGAAATTACCCTCAGGCTGCATTGATGAAAATGGCAGTACATTATAAAAGACTATACATGTTTATTGCCTGGAACTAAAAAAGTTACTTTTTGCTTGTGATTGAGAAAGATTTCACATGCGGCATAGGAACTGAAATGGATTTTATATATGTTAGAAAAGACTATTTCAAGTGTTCCTACCAAGCTTTCATCTTTCTGAGCCATGATTCTGTTTTTGAATTTAAAGCTCTACTTAAGCTGAGAAGAAAGCAGACCCCATGTGGACCTTTATTAAAGTGATGTACAAGCTTTAGAAGTTGACCTGACACACTTCACATTAGAGATACTTTAAATGTCCTGTAGATACCTAAAATTCTATGGATCATTTAAAATTGAATTTGAGGTTTGAGTTTAATATATTTCTACCGTTGGGATTTAGCGTGTTAATCGAATTACATTGCGATAGATTACAGCTTGAAAATTAGAGATTGTAATTAGAGTGTTGTATGTTCAGTCCCCTGGCTGAATGAAGGTGTCATATATTTGTATTAATTTAAAAAACTATCCATAGAATAAGTTCTCAAAGAAAAGTAAAGAGCTCTATTAAGCCAAAAATGAGCAGGAATAAAATCATATAATTTTCCAAGCGTAAAACTACCACAAATCACTCTCAACAATTAAATGAAACTCAAAACGAACAGAAATTATAATAAATAGCCGACTCAAACTAAAGATGAGCAAAAATTAATATTACTCGGACTGACAACCCCCGTGCCTTCTCAAGACCAGAACATAACTTAGGCTTTATTGAATAAAGAAATGACCGTCAATTGTCAGTTTAATATACGTATACTGATATTTATTCCTTAAAATAAAAATGGGTAAAAACAAGTAAGGAAAAAAGGTTTTTTACTTATTTAAGTTAAATAAATGAAAACATTTAAACATGTTTTGATTTCTGTAAAGCGCAAATCTTGTTCTGGTCTTGATAAGGCATAGGGGTTATCAGTCCTACTAATGTTAATTTTTGCTCATTTCGAGTTTGAATCGGCTATTTATTCTAATTTCTGTTCATTTTGAGTTTCATTTATTTATTGATAGGGATTTGTGGTAGTTTTATACTTATGCTTGATGATTACTTGACTTCATTTCTGCCCATTTTGGCTTAATGGAGCTCTTTACTTTTCTTTGAAGAACTTGTTTCGGGAAAAGTTTTTTTAAATGAATTTCTGTTTGTTTTTTATTGACAAAGTCATTTTCATGAAAAAAAAGTATATCTTTTTGTTTTTTTTGTATAAGAATCCATAGTTTGGCATATTTGTAAGGGTTTGACATGCCCAATATCCCTAAAGACATAGTTGCTGGACCGTTCTACTATGCTGAACAAAATAGTTGTCTCAAAATTTCGACTATATGTGTTTTGGAAATAAATCGGTTTGAGAGACGGGCTGATTGCCTTCCAATCTCTCTAATGGGGGGGTTTTATAGAAATAAGTTTCAAATGGGGGTTTTATGGAGATAGGTTGCTTGTTCTTATCTTATCTGGTGTTTCTTCATATGGGAAATTTCAAATAATTAAATCAATGAGTAAAATTAGTTAAACTTTTAGCTGACGGTTCGCATGTGGCTTACCTGAGTGGAGGCGGAACTTCTAGTGTGGGGAGCTTAAACTAGCGGTGCAAATAGGGAGCTTATATTAACGGTCACACTGAGTCGAAATCAGATTAAAAAGTTTCAGGTCCCCTTGAGAGCGAGTGGAGCCACAAGGACTAACTATCTTGAGAAATACTAACATAGAGAGAATAAAATAAGAAAGTAATGTGTTTATTCTTACTCACATAATCGTTGCAGAGTTCTGGTGGTAATATCAAAGACACTTTACAGTCAAATGCACTTAGGCTAAATGGTTCACTTGGGCAATACAAATAACGTTCAATAAAACTGTTTTAGGTTTGCATAATGTTCACATAATAAACTGACAATGAGTCTGTAATAAGATTCTGCTATGACTGAAAAAGACTGCAAAAGACTCCTGTAAGACTGGCGCAAAATTGCTAAGTCTCAACTATCTACTCTCTGCATTTTCGCCGGAGGTTACGTTTAGGCGTTACTAAAAAGTATATTTTACAGTTTCTATGGTTGCACTATTTGTCCTATATTACTATTGGACGGGTATACACCAATGGGCTACTTGGGTTTAATTAAAGTTTATGACTTTTAAGATATCACTTTGGAATTTTTCTAACAACTCAAAGTTTTACACTGTAACATTTTCCTAGTATGGTGTCTTTTAATTTTCAGGAGACTTGTAATTTATTTCTGTGGAAGTTGGCATATGATAAAACGATTTAAATATATTGAGATAGCCAGTTTTGAACCTAGTCTCAAGAAAAATGTAAATAGCTTATAACCAGATATTTATCATCTTGAGTGACTATTTTTTTTGTATAATAAGTCTTACCCTCTTGACATCTTGGTATTTTCAGCTCTTAAGATTCAAATTACATTGTTCGTTGCCTGTCATATAAGATTTGGTCAAGCAAATATTTATTGCATAAATTGTTGATTCAAAAGTGGATTTATTTATTAGATTTTCTGTGAGAAAGATTCTTGTAATATATTATTTAATAAGATACATTTGTTTCGCTATTTTAAATTGGAACGCTTGTGACTTGGTTACTTGAATTTTTAGATTCATATTTTTGGATGGTTTTATTTTTACTTGGGTAACTTTAATTGGGGAATTTTGATGTTTCTTTTTAGAATTGATCCCATTACTCTTAGAAAGGACCCTAGAACTTTTAATTTTGAATCGAATTAGCTTCTTCAAATGTTTCACTGATATTTTTAGCTATTATAAAGTGGTGCTGCCTATTATATTGTTATACGCCTTTTTGAAAACCTGCATGTATACAGTTTTTTCGTTTAATTGGAACGACTCCTAAACACTTCCTAAAAGTTTCCCCTTAATACTCTAAGCGTCATTAGTTACAGTAACTGTGGACGTAGTACTAACAGTATCCACATAGCGGCTTTTGGATAGTTCGAAATCCCACACAACGTGCTCTTAAAAATCGAGCTTAATAATACAAGTTGCACTCGAGAGATTGCATTGTCACCTTTTTGAAAATCTACATGCTCATTGTTTGTTTTGTTTTAGTTCTATGTCCGACTCAATATTTCTTCTATTTGATTACTGAAGACACTGCTATATTCTCTTTGGACTATTGACTACAAAATAGCTGTCTCACAATTTCGATTGAATGAGTTTGGGGAAAAGAGTAAATCAGCGAGAGGGGGCTATTTTCTCTCCATCCCACTTGATTCTTAAAATGGAACTAGAAGTATGCATTCCCAATCAAATGAGCCTCCTCTAAAGTTCACAAGACCCCCTCTTTATAAAAACCTTACATCCCCCCGGGGGCATAAGTTAAAACTCGTATCCCCACACTTTGGGGGGCTGTGTCAACCCCAAAGGCCGTGCTATGAGATCTTTGGACTATTTTTGAAAAAATCGCTCTCTTAAAATTTTTATCGGGTGCATTGAGGGATATGACGTGGGGGGGGGGGTTATAGCTGTCCTCTGATAAATTTAACTGTTAAAAATGGCTCTTCAACTTCCGATTTCCAATCCAATGAGCCCCCTCCGAAGTTTATACGACCACCGTTTCCATAAAAACCTTAAATGCCCTCGGGGCATACCGTAAACCCTTGCCCTGAGGACTGTGAGGGAGTTCTCATCATCAAAGACATAATTTCTGGACTTTTAAACTACGAAAAACAAAATAACTATCTCAAAATTTTGACTGGAAGTGTTTGGGAAAATGATGGGCGTGGGGGGCGTTTGCCCTCCAATTACTTTTGACTATTAAAGAAGGTAATAGCCCTTTCAATTATCAACCGACTGAGCCCTTCTCGAAGTTTCTACGACAACAAGTGGCCATCTTAAAATTTCTATCAAATGCATTTTGGGAAAACACGACGTGTGTGGGGGGGGGGGGAGAAGGCTATTTGCCTTCTGATCACTTTGACTCTTAAAAAGAGCACTATAACTTCTGATTACCAATCCGATGAGCCCTCTTTGAAGTTTACACGACCACCATTTCTATAAAAACCTTATATGCCCCCAGGACGTAATTTACAACCATTGACCTGATGGCTATATGGGAGGAGGGGGGGGAGTTATCCTCAACGAAATAATTTATGGACCTTTCAACTACACTGAACAAAATGGCTATCTCAAAAATTGTGATTGAATGTGTTTGGGGAAATGATTGGTGTGTGTGTGGGGGGAGGCTGGATGACCTCCAATCACATTTGACTGTTACAAAGGCCGATAGAACTTCTGATTACTAATCAAATGAGCCCCGCTCTGAGGTTTATACGACCACCCTTTCTATAAAAAAAACCATATCCCCAAAGGGCATCACTTACAACCTTTGCTCTGAGGGTTGGGGGGGCTGTCATTCTCAAAGTCCTAATTTCCGGACCTTAAAACTACACTGAACAAAATTGCTATCTAAAAATTTTGATTGGATGTGTTTGGGGAAGTGATTGACGTGGGGGGGGGGGGAGCTGGTTGCCCTCCATGAGCTCTTTTGAATATGCTATGACATTTCTTTCTATAAGAAGTGCCCTGGTCTAAAAAAAAATATATATTGTGCCCACGTTGCTCATTACTTAGGCAGCGCTATCGCGCTGTCTATGATATTTTGTCTTGAGATTTCAGTTATACAGCACTGAAAGTGCCGATTAGACCAGGTAACCCCCCCCCCTGAAATTCAGTCTATGGACGCCCATGTTAGTGAACCGCCTGAATTTTAGGATTTTTCATTCATAATAGGTTCGGTGAATGCAGGCACCGGTTTTTATGAAATTTTATGAAAGTTTAGTTTGCTTAGGTGCAGCAGAAAGTAGATCGATAACGCTCAAATTTAAAAATGTTGTAGAAATAGTGAATTTAAAAGCACTGATTACACAATATTATATTACTAAAGACTTTTGGTTATACGAAAAACAGGGTCGGTCGAAAACAGGATCAGCCGCTTTGTGGCATGTTTGAAACAGGTTTGATGTGGCATGGCCGCATAGAAACAAAAATGAATTCTTGTCGAAAAGGGGCATGTTTAAGAGCTGACGTCACAAGACTTGTTTTGTTTCTTAAGCTAATACGAAGGTGATGACATGCCAATTCTAAACCAAAAATGACTCTATGGAAATGTGGCACGTATAGGCATCATGTCAAAAAACTTGTTTTTGTTCTATAAGCTAATATGAAACCAATGGCAAAAGTTCATTTGCATTGACTAATTAAGGGTTTGCTGGAATTCAGTGGTAGAGTAAGTACTTTGAAATAAAGATGGCAGTGAGAGATAAGCCCCTTTTTCAAAAATGGACGTCTTTTCAACTTAGGATTTATAAATACCTACTTCTAAGGTGTAGAATGTACAAAAATAAAAGTAGACATTTTATTTGTAAATATATTTGTTTCATTTATGTATAAATTATATTTTTTGGAAGGAGATTGTATAAAACATTTAGTTAAAAATTTTAATGGTTTTCGTTCAAATAAGAAATTTTGTTTATCACTGATTTCATATCAAGTGGGACTCTTGTTAAAACGGATTTAAATGGCCATGTTCACTGGAAAAGGGTGATTCTAACCCTCTAAATAGCTCCCTCTGGAGCTATTGTTTTATCCTTATATCTTTTCACTCTATACCTTCAACTCTGTTTCTACTTAGCCTTTTGTGTCATTCCTATCTAGTATTCATTCATATAGAAAAAAAAATTACAAGAAACGTTGAATCGATAAATACTTTATTTTAAATAAGAGATTATTTTATAAATTACATGGTTGTGTCTTCTTCCACTGTCAAATCCATAGACACTTTGAGTGTCTGTTTTGTCGTTGTCGGGTAAACTTCGAAACGTTAAATTTTCGTTGTTTTTTTTATTCTTTCTTTTTTGTTTATCAATGAGGACAGCTTGAGGGAGGTCCTTGTAGAAATATTTGCTTGTTTCTTCGTCATCATGGTTTGCCACTGGCTGACAAAATCCTTGTTTTCTCACCTCTTTTGATTTTATTTTTCATTTTATTATTTTCTGATTAGAGAGCCTAAGTGTAGAAGTTTCAACTCCTATTTTCTATCTAAAATCTTGAATTTTGTACTTTTTCCTTGAAGAGATACGGTTTTATATGTTTCGTTCCCCATGCCCAATTGTAGCAAACCAAACCTAGAAGATTAGAAGAGGGCTTATTTGATCGTGAATCACAAATATTAATGACCTTTGAGAATAACCAAAAATTGGAGGGTAGCTAGCAATTGTTCCACTCCTCTTTTTACCCATATAATGACATATCAAAATTTGGCATTATTAATTTGATTTAAACAGTAGAAAGGTCCAATAATTTATCTTTGGGGAGGAAATGATCCCTTATAGTCCAAGAAGAAGGAACTACAAGTTACGCAGTTTGCCCACCGTTCACATATAGTATTTTTCATTGCAGAATAGGAAAAAAATTATAATGGGAAGTGGTATTTTTTGGTGGGAAGGGGGTCCTTGAGTGGTATAAAGCCCTTCCGGGGGAATAATTTTTCATGGTAAGATTCAGGGAAATTTCTGAGCCAAATTTTACACAGAAAGCAGGAAAGGATTTCTTGTCAAAATTTGAAAAACAATCAGAAATTCCATTTATAAAACCAAGTTTTAAGCTTAAGAGAAACAAGAGCCATTTTAAATATGAGTGGAGCGGCTCCTTTTCTCAACCCTTGCTCTTTAAGCTAGTCATATTTCGTTATCGTTATATGACTCGTTCCCTTAGTATTGAGTCATAGAACACACGGGCTGTTGAATTTTAAGTATTTTTTAAATAACTTGCTTTTCCAACAGTTCGTGGCAACGAACTGTCAGTAAGGAGCGACCCGGCTCAATGGTAACCGAAACTCTAAAAAACGGAATTTGGTACAAATAGATACATCAAAAGAATCAGACTTTAATTCTGATTTCAAATATATAAGTTTCATCAAGTTTAATATTACTCATCAAAAGTTACGCGCCTTAGAAAATTTGGCTGGTTTTCGAAAAAAGGGGGAAAGACCCCCTAAAAGTAATTGAACCTTAATGAAATTCACACCATCATATTGAGCATATCAGAAAACCCTAGTGTAGAGGTTTAAAGCTCCTATCTACAAAAATGTGGAATTTTGCATTTTTTGCCAGAAGAAGGATCACGGGTGCGTGTTTATTTGTTTTTTTTTTCCAGAGGTAATCATATTGACCCAGTGGTCCTAGAATATCGTAAGAGGGCTCATTGGAATGGAAATTAAAAGTTCTAGTCCCCTTTTTAAGTGACCAAAAAAATGGGAGGGCAGCTAGGCCCCCTCCCACGCTCATTTTTTTTCTCAAAGTCACCCACTTAAAATTTTGAGATAGCCATTTTGTTCAGCATAGACGAAAATCTAATAAATATGTCTTTTACGATGTCTTAAGCCCCCCCAGTTCCCCAGGTAAGGAGTGCAATTTAGTACAGGGGCAATGGTAGTAAATAGTTGTGGTTTTAGTGTGCAGTTTCACGCAATTTTCCCGCCGAATTTTTTTCTGGTGGGGGGGGGGCTGGATGCGGGGCGCTAACTTATCAATATTAGGCCTGGTGGGTTAATGGATTTGTAACAAAAAAAGTTTTTAAATACTATAGGCATGATCGTTGTATTTACTAAGGGGAGAACCCCATCATATAAGTAATAAAAAAAAACCAATAAAAAAAAACAAGCGATATGGCTCAATAGTAATCGAAACTATTAAAAACGGAACTTTGACGTCAATAAATGTATCAAAAGAATGGGCTTTTAATGATGATTCTAAATATATGAATTTTATTAATTTTAGTATTACTCATCAAAGGCTACGAGACTGAGATAATTTACCTGATTTTTTATTGAGGGGGGAAACATCCCCTAAAAGTGAAAAAAATTTAGTGAAAATCACACCGTCAGATTCAGCGTATCAGAAAACCCTATAACATAGGTTTCAAGCTCATATCTACAAAAATCTGCAACTGTGTATTTTTTGCCAGAAGAAAAATATACGAATATAGAAGTTCGTTACGTAAATTAATTTGTAAATTACGTCAGAACCAAATTTAGAGAGCCATTTAGCAAAAGAAAAGTAAATTTTTTATGCAAATTTTGCTTTCTTATTCAATGCCGGCGAGCCAAAATAAAAGCTGCATTAACTAAAAAACGATCAGAAATTAAATAAAAAAAACAAGTTTTTTAAACTGAAAGTAAGGAGCGACATTAAAACTTAAAACGAACAGAAATTATTCCGTATATGAAAGGGGCTGTGCCCGATTTTCGACTATGTTGAACAAAATGGCTATCTCAGAATTTTAATTGAGTGACTTCGGAAAAAAATGAGCGTGGGAGGGGGCCAAGTTGCCCTCCAATTTTTTTGTTTTATTTCATTAGAATTAATGACACTCCACTTCTCGCGTGTGTACCTAGATTCTAAACAAGTACCGTTGTTTCTTATGAAAAAGAAAGCACGAACTTGACAGCTGACAGTTAAAATTTGGGATTTGCAGGTTGCACAAAATATCTTCAAAGTTTTCCAATAGCAAATCCTATCTGTAAGCAGTGGACAAATTATTAACTTAAAAAGGCACTTCAACTTCTACAATAGAATCCTGTGAGTATTCTGCAGTTTGGGAGGGAGGGGGATATCTCAAATGGTGTATTTTAATGCCAAAACATCACAGTTCTAATTGAACCATCAGATAAATACAGAATTAGTTCTAAGTGAGAGACAAGGGCATTGCGGGAGTAAAAAACGATGTATAATCACCAGGGAAATAACCAGAATTTTATTTTTTGGGGGATATGTTTTGTTTGAGGAGGGGACAAGAGAACATTTATAAAAAGAATTAAAATTTGATTCTATTGATGTATCTATTGGTATCAAAAATCTGTTTTTTAGAGTTTCGGTTACCATTGAGCCGGGTCGCTCCTTACTTACTGTTCGTTACCACGAACTGTTTGATATATTTTTTGGGTTATTCAACTATGCTGGACAGAATGGCTATCACAAAATTTTGATCAGACGAAATTGGGAAAAAAAGGGCGTGGGAGGGGGCCAAGTTGCCCTCCAGCATTTTTAGTCCCTGAAAAGGGCACATTAAATTTTAATTTCCGTTCTAATGAGCTCTCTATCTATGTTATAGGGCCAATGGGTAGGTATAATTACCCCAGAAAAAAAAATAAACACGCCTCCATGATATTTCTTCTGGCAAAAAATACAAAGTTGCAGATTTTTGAAGATATGAGCTTGAAACATATGTATTAGGGCTTTCTGATAAGCTAAATCTGACGGTGTGATTGTCTTTAAAGTTATTTCACTTGTAGGGGATATTTCCCCCTCTTTCAAAATTCAGGCAAATTTTCTCAGGCTCGTAGCCTTTTATGAGTAATACTAAACTTAATAAAATTTATATATTTAGAATAAGCATTAAAAAAAGTTTTTAAAAGTTTTGATTACTATTGAGCCGTTTCGCTTGTTTTTTTTATTGTTTTTTTTTTATTAAGTATATTTTATTAAGTGTATGAGGGGATTCTCACAATACTCAATACCAAGCTCTTTAAGATAAATTTAAAAATTTGTTTAAATACCAAATCCCTGAATAACAAAGGCTGTTTAATTAGAATAAATAGCTCTTTTGAAAGCAGTAAAAAAAAACTATAGCGTAATGAGCAAGGTATTGACTTGGGGATGATCCCACCCATACACTTAATAATTTCTGTTCGTTTAAAGTTATTATGCTGCTTCTTACTTTCAGTTGAAAAAACTTTTTTTTTTTTAATTTAATTTCTGATCATTTTTAAATAATTCTGGAAATCCGGCGCCCCCTTCCGAGACATTTCCCTTACCCCAAGGAACCATCCTCCACGGACAGATTTTCCCGAGTAACCCCTCCTCCTGCCCCCCCCACCAGAAAAAAATCCTTCCTGAAAATGGCTGTAAACTTCATAATAACCAAAACTATATCTAAACAACGGGCAAGGTTCATGACTTGCAGCCCTTCCCCCGGGAACATTGGGGAATTCAGTCATCTTAAAAGACATATTTATTAGATTTTCGACTATGTTGAGCAAAATGGCTATCTCAAAAATTTGATTGGGTAACTTCGGGAAAAGAAATGAGCGTGGGAGGGGGCCAAGTTGCCCTCCAATTTTTTTGTTTTATTTCATTAAAATTAATGACACTCCACTTCTCGCGTGTGTACCTAGATTCTAAACAAGTACCGTTGTTTCTTATGAAAAAGAAAGCACGAACTTGACAGCTGACAGTTAAAATTTGAGATTTGCAGGTTGCACAAAATATCTTCAAAGTTTTCCAATTACAAATCTTATCTGTAAGCAGTGGACAAATTATAAACTTAAAAAGGCCCTTCAACTTCTACAATAGAATCCTGTGAGTATTCTGCAGTTTGGGAGGGAGGGGGATATCTCAAATTGTGTATTTTAATGCCAAAACATCACAGTTCTAATGGAACCATCAGATAAATACAGAATTAGTTCTAAGTGAGAGACAAGGGCATTGCGGGAGTAAAAAACGATGTATAATCACCAGGGCCATAACCAGAATTTTTATTTTTGGGGGATATGTATTGTTTGAGGAGGGGACAAAAGAAACTTTAAAAAATATATCTGGATTACTTTTTGGTCTGCATTCTGTGAATATTTCTGGTCTACGCTGTTATCATGAAATGAAATTAGAGTATCATTAAATCCCAAAATAAGCAGGGATGTATTACACATGGAAGGGGGACTGCCCTTCGTCATCTGCAACTCCACCTTGTGATCACTGATACTTCTGGAGGATGCTGATTAGATCAGCAATTGAGAGCTCTAGTCCAGGGGCGGATCGATAGCAAAATATTGGTGGGAGGGGTGGGGCAATGTGACAAAAGCGCCAATGAGCAAAATTTTTGGGGGGGGGCAATTTGACAAAGGGGCCAATAATTGACCAAATATACAAGTTTATTCTAAAGGAAGAGTGAAAAAAACAGGGAAAGAGGACGCCAGAAAATCGTGGGGGGGGATGGTTGACTTCAACAAAAATTTTACACGGGGGAAGTTTGCCTGAATTCATAAGCAAAATTTACTCATTTACCTCATGAGAAGTACTCCATGAAGAACTATCATCAATAATAATTCTCTGCTGTAAAATTTTCCACACAAGAAACTTCCTGTTGGAGGGGAAGAACCTTTGAAAAATTTTCAACATAGAGGTGATTTTTGGTATGAATTAAAAAAACGATCATAAATAAAGTTAAAAACAAGTATTTTTTTCGAGTTAGATTATGTTCAGAAGAATTTTTCGTCCAGAATAGTGAACAAGATTTTTTTTTTTTTGGGGGGGGGGATGGGCATTTGCAGTACGCATGAAATGGGAAGAGGTAAAATTCATGGGGGTACGATCTTGCGCGTGGGAACTCTCCTTGGGGGAGTTTTTCTTTGGGAAATTGCCATGAATGGGGAGGTGTGTGTCTCGTTATTATTCGAAAAAAGATCTGAAATTAAATTTTAAGAAAAACTATTTTTCAACTGAAAGCACGGAGCAACACTAAAACTTAAGAAAAAAACAGAAATTAATATATTTGTGCGGTGCCTCCTCCTCAAGACCCTGCTCTTTACGCTAAAGTTAAACCTTTTTTCCTAAGTCTTAAAAAGGGCCTCCTGAGTCAACTTTCCCAGTTAATAGTGTGTGACATGTGAAATTTTGCTAAGCAGTAGAGATTTTCAGGGCAAGTTTATTCAAATTTTTAATTAAGAACTACTTTTTAACCAACCCTCTAGATTAATAAAAATACCGTTTTCAAGAATTCTTATTGAAACAACCTGTTTTGGTATTTTATTGGAACAACACAAACAGTGGAAAATATCCCCCGCCAAAATTTTCATAAATTGGTGCTACCGGTCACTGATTTTCGCTGTAAAGGACACATTAAAACCTGTATATGGGATAATCTGCAGTACCTGCAAATATTTATCTAGATCTGTGAACGTTTGACACATCCAAAATTAGACTTCAAAATAGCACTTAAAAATAAGAGATTCGCGTCTCATATGCCATCTTCTATTCAAAGTACAAACTCCATAACTCGTAATTAGCAGACCCATATATACGATGGATATGTCTTTGTATCCTTGGCAAAAGCCAAAACAAGAGACATTCAAATTTGTGACAGAAACCAGTTTCTTACGTAATGCCTAAACGTGCCGCATTTCAATAGAGTAATTTTTGGTTTAGAATTGGCATGTCATCACCTTCGTATTAGCTTAAGAAAGAAAACAAGTCTTGTGACGTTAGCTCTTAAACATGCCCCTTTTCGACAAGAATTCATTTTTGTTTCTATGCAGCCATGCCACACAAAAACCTGTTTCAAACATGCCACAAAGCGGCTGATCCTGTTTTCGACCGCCCCGAAAAACAAACCAATTACCCACAATCAATTAGCCTGTAACTAAGATAATTCTAAGATTATTTGCAATCTTTGAAATGTATATTAAACTTTCATTCTCGTTAAATTTCTGACCGTATGGGGTCTCATGTGTGAAAATAAATTTTGTAGCAAAGCCTTTGTGGGGATCAATGCATTGCATTTGTTGAATGATTTTTATTTTTCTGGAAAACATAAACCATCTAAATTATCTTCTAGCTTTTTTATCTTCTATCTTAACTATCTTCTATCTTCTATCTTCTACCTTTTCTATCTTCTATCTTAACTATCTTCTAGCTTTTCTATCTTCTCTCTTAACTATCTTCAATCTTCTAGCTTCTATCCTTTCTATCTTCTATCTTAACTGTCTTCTATCTTCTATCTTCTATCTTTTCTATCTTCTATCTTAACTATCTTCTATCTTCTATCTTAACTATCTTCTATCTTCTAGCTTTTGTATCTTCTATCTTAACTATCTTCTGTCTTCTAGCTTTTCTATCTTCTATCCTAACTATCTTCTATCTTCTATCTTCTAGCTTTTCTATCTTCTATCTTAATTATATTCTATCTTCTAGCTTTTCTATCTTCTATCTTAACTATCTTCTATCTTTTCTATCTTCTATCTTCTATCTTCTATCTTATAGCTTTTCTATCTTCTATCTTAACTGTCTTCAATCTTCTATCTTCTAGCTTTTATATCTTCTATCTTAATTGTATCCTATCTTCTATCTTCTAGCTTTTCTATCTTCTATCTTAACTATCTTCTATCTTCTAGCTTTTCTATCTTCTATCTTAACTATCTTCTATCTTCTATCTTCTAGCTTTTCTATCTTCTATCTTAACTATCATCCATCTTCTATCTTCTGGCTTTTATATCTTCTATCTTAACTATGTTCTATCTTCTATCTTCTAGATTTTCTATCTTCTAGCTTTTCTATCTTAACTATCTTCCAGCTTTTCTATCTTCTATCTTAACTATCTTCTATCTTTTCTATCCTTTATCCTAACTATCTTCTATCTTCTATCTTCTAGCTTTTATATCTTCTGTCTCAACTATATTCTATCTTCTATCTTTTATATATTCTATCCTAAATATCTACTATCTTCTATCTTATACCTTTTCTATCTTCTATATTAAATATCTACTATATTCTATCTTCTAGCTTTTCTATCCTTTATCCTAACTATCTTCTATCTTCTATCTTCTAGCCTTTTCTATCTTCTATCTTAACTATCTTCTATCTTCTATCTTCTAGCTTTTCTATCTTCTATCTTAACTATCTTCTATCTTTTCTATCTTCTATCTTAACTGTCTTCTATCTTCTATCTTCTAGCTTTTCTATCTTCTATCTTAACTATCTTCTATCTTTTCTATCTTCTATCTCAACTATCTTCTATCTTCTAGCTTTTCTATCTTCTATCTTAAATATCTTCAATCTTCTATCTTCTAGCTTTTGTATCTTCTATCTTAACTGTCTTCTATCTTCTATCTTCTAGCTTTTCTATCTTCTATCTTAACTATCTTCTATCTTTTCTATCTTCTATCTTAACTATCTTCTATCTTCTATCTTCTAGCTTTTCTATCTTCTATCTTAACTATCTTCTATCTTCTATCTTCTGGCTTTTATATCTTCTATCTTAACTATGTTCTATCTTCTATCTTCTAGATTTTCTATCTTCTAGCTTTTCTATCTTCTATCTTAACTATCTTCTATCTTCCAGCTTTTTTGATGCTTTATAAAAGCTTTCGGTGTTTGTTTGCACTGAGACAGCGATTTCCATGATCTAGTGACAGCTAATCAACTGAGAGATCTGATAGAACAATAGGTATCTTTGAAAAATCCAAGAAGATTTATTGAGCGGGGATGAGTTAGACACAGTTGTAAATAATAACAAACAGTATAATTAAAAATATACTATACTGAATTGGATTGAATTTATTTATAACCGTTGAAATACAATGATGAACGGAGTATAAAAAAAAGAAAAAAGAAGAAGAAACGAAAAAGGAAAAGAAAAAGACGGATAATGACAATTAAAACGAAATTAAAACTCATAGAACAATCACATAAGCATAGAAATAAACCAGAAAATGACAACACAAGCCAAAGTAAGAACCACATAGACAAGCACGAATAAAACAAAGATAAAACTTGTGGAACAAGCACACAAGCATAATAATAAACCGAACAATCATACGGTATATATAACACACAAAAACAGTAGACGTGAAAGACCTATTGTTTTAAAATGGAACACCATGGGTGTCTATTTATTCCCCTACTATTGTAAGCTGCAATGCATATGCCGATGGCAGCATTGGGGTAAATTAGGCCGTATTTCCTATTGGCCCAAGAATTACTTGCCCGGGGGGGGGGCTGAGAAGATATTTAGAATACCGGTAATAAATTTGTCAGAGTTGCTTTTATTCCGTTGCCGAAAAGGTACGCCAAAAAGGTGCAAGGTATAAAAAATTTGGGAGCGTATATGAGTTATATAATTTAGCTAGCAGCTGGTGATTAAAACGAAGTTTATTGGAAACTATGCCACCGTAGGCACTGGCCGTCCGGCGCTGGAAATGGCAAATGAGAAGCTTTTTAGTTGCTTTAAAGGAGTTACCGATTGGGAGGCCAAGATAATTCATTTCCAATTTAGGAGCAACCAATAATCCATTAAGATCAATATTAAATCCTTTGGGAACTGGGCCCCAGTTGAATAGTAATACTTCCGACTTTTCAGCGTTAAATTTGAGACTTATTTTTGAATACTCTCGACTCAAAATGGTAAATTTTTTCTCAAACGCCAATACCGTTCGGCTGGGGTTAAAGACATCGTCCGCATAAGGAATAAGAGACACGTCTATCCCTTCTACAATACAGGAAGAAACTGCTTGAGATTGTGCGTCGAGAATACAGTTGTTAAACACAATTGGGGATGTAAGGGCGTCTTGCCTTACTCTGTGACGAACAGGCATGGTTATCTTTGTAATTACTCCATGAGGCGGATTCACAGTGACAGTTAAATCATTATACATATCATACAAAGCACGAATAATACAGGTACTGACCTCGCGTTTATAAAATTCAGTGAGGATATCCGCGCGAATTATCGAATCAAAAGCACGACTAACATCATGCCTCCCTAGAATAAGAGGCTCTCCAGATTTATCAGCATCAATCAAGACCGACGACAGTACCGTCAGTGCATGAGCGCACCCTATTCCTTTCTGGTTCCAAATTGGTGTGGGGGCATATAGCATTTATCAACCAGCTCAGGCATTATCAACTTCTCACAAATTTTACAAAAAGTTGTAGCTACCGTTATTGGCCAATATGATGAGCACTCATTTAGGGTTTTATTTTTTTAGGGACAGGATTAAGACGGCCAGTTGAAAACGTGGCAGGAACTATGCCTTTTATAAACACCATTTGGAAAAGTAGGGCAAGGCGGGAAAAAAGAATAGGGGTTCCATATAGGAGGTGCTTGGCGCAAACGTGATCTGTACCTCTTGAAAAAGGTTTCTTAATTTTACGAATTATATTATAATCATCCAAAACTGTTACAGTAAACATTGATTTGTCCCCTATCGAAAGTATCTTTTCGAGTGTAACTTTGGAGGGATTTTCTATTAGTGGGCCTGGTTCAGAAAACTCTCTGGAGAAATGTTGTTCCCATAGTTCGGGAGAGATATTAAATGATTGGTTGGACTTTTGTTTTTTTTTATGTGTTAAATTTTTACATAAAAATCATGCGTTGTTAAAAGCCTTTTTAGAAAAATTAGATCAAATAGTAGTTCTATGTTTCTATAGCTCTTTTGAAAAACGACGTTCGCTGTATGAATGCGTATGGTTTACGGTACGAATGATAGGGTGGCCATAATCTATCCAGACATTTATCCAGAATTGTGTCCTTTTATAAGCCTCAAAAAGTGAAGGAACCTGGGACCAGCAGATTACTTGGAATCCGACTTGTACTTTAGTGCAAGGGACAAAACTGCTTTTCTGCTTGTAGTAAAGCAAGTGAAATAAGTGACGCATATATATTTAACTTAATACTTTTTTCATTAATTGAAGACGGAACCGAATTCTGGAGAAGCTCAAATGATATTTTTATCTTTGCGAGAACATTATCAATACAATGCTTGTACTGGAGTATATCAATCATATTCCGTTCTACCACAGCACACCACTTAGAATCTTGGATTACCCATGCACTGTTAAATGGAGCCAAAATACTGAAAGACAACGCCAAATTGTCAGATACTACAAACTCATTTAGCACGCTTACACTTACTGCAGGACTGGCAATACTACCGGAAACAAGCACATGATCAAGGTTTGACGCTGATCCTGACGGTGTATATCTGTGAAATCAGCAGATTTTGGTAAGAGAGCACTTTCATTTGGAATCAGGCTAAGAAGCACAGCCGCACGTGGATTATCACTTTTCAATAAGTCACAATTAAAATTCCCCGACAGAAACCAATGGAGGTGCGAGGCTCTGATTTTACTCAAACATTTACCCAATTTACTGCATGCTAGAGCAGACTTCACTTCAGAACTTTCGTCTCTACAGTCTGTTGGCAGATATATGTTTGCAATGAAAGTATCACCCACTTTAACTGCAAGGAAATGGTCAGATTTTGCAAACAGTTCGGAGTTAGTATGTCGATCTATTATTGTAGCAAGTCGACCTGAGGGGCGGCCTCGTTTTCTGGGCCTTTTAGCGGCTACAACGTGGAGCACATGTGACGGCACTATATCCATTAGTTTCATATTATCAGCAGAGAGAAAATGTTCCTGAAAGCATATGATTTCTTTAGTAAGGCAAAGTTGTTCCACCACGGCAATTTTTGCACTGAGATTACCATTTACGTTCCATGACAAGAGGCTTGTTTTAATATAGGGCTCAACCATTTAGAACAGATTGGCTTTTTGGTTTCAGAGTCTTGTTCAACGGGCAGTTAGCACAGTAGTACGTGTGTTTGGTGCTTTGACAATTCAGACAGCAGATCGGGTTCTGGCATGGGATTTCTTTCGTCGCACCCTGGTAATTTTGGGCACAACTTCCGCATTTCTTGGTATTTTTGCACAGTGTCGACAAATGACCGATTTCCTGACAATTAAAACAACGTTTCGGGAGAAAAATAAATTCTTCTATTTTGAAACGCTCGAAGTCAATTTTAATCGTCATTTGTGCGGCGGTATCAAAAGCATCTCTACTTGAAAAATACAGCTTGAAGGTGCGTGATTTCCCACATTGTTCGACTTTCTCACAGCCGGCTATTAATCTTTGTAATCCTCAGCACTAAGAGACTCGGGAATCCCTTTAACTGCTTTTTATACTGCTTGTTCAGCCTTTAAATTTCCTACTGAATCTTATGTTTTGAAAGAATATATTTTCCAACATTCTTAAAAAGTGTTAGCTCAACTCATTAATAAGCTGTTAGAGCTTACTTCCAATTTCAATGCTACAAGTCTTTTCCAGAACTTTCAGAAAGCGGATTTATAAGCAGATATGTAATTTTCTGGAACTTAAAAGATTTCTGAATATTAAAAAATTATTTATGCAGGGTAAAGTAAGTTTTATTAAACTGTGAGGTTAGCTCTCTCTGTGGTTTTGAAGTTCCCCGAAATCAGAATATAAATTGTAGGCAATTTCGATGTTATAAGTCTTTTTTTTAAATTTTCAGAAAGCGGATTTATAAGCAAATATGTAATTTTCTGGAACTTGAAACATTTCTGAATATTAGACGATGAGTTATCCATGGTAAACTAAGTGTTATTAGAATGTGAGGTCCCTCTATGGTTTTGAAGTTCTTCGATATCACATTATTAGTTGTAGGTAATAACAATTAACTTTCTCTACTGGTAAATTTTGGGCTTGAAATCCCTATAGTAGGATTCTCTGGTGCGCTGAATCAGATTTTCATGAAGATTCTATTACTTTTAAGGGGTGTATCCCCCATTTTTTTCAAAAATAAGGCAAATTTTCTCGTAGCCTTTAATGGGTAGGACTAAACGTAGGGAAACCTACATATTTGAAATAAGCAGAAAAATCTGATTCTTTTGATATATCTATTGGTATCAACATTTCTTTTTTTAGAGTTTCGGTTATAATTCAGCCGGGTTACTCCATACTTATAGTTCGTTACCACGAACTGTTTGATTATGTATCTTCTGATAACGTGAACCATTGAAGAAAATCACAATTATTCATGGTGCTGGATAGAACTATCCGTCCTGAAAGGGTTAAATAAGCTAGTATTTTTTTTCCAAATTACAAAAATAGAGTTAACCCTAGCACGGACCGCCAACATTTTACCGACTCATTTTTTTTTTATTGAGCCCCACAAATATTTCGGAAGGGCAACTCCCTACCAGCATATGTAACACCCCTGTTTTACTTAACTGTCTATATACCCTTTTAGATGGAAAATCAAGGTACTCGGATTAAGTACTGAAAATCTCCAAGTTTAATGAAAAGAAATAGATATTAACATATCTAGTTGGGTTATTAAAATGGCTTCATTTACCAACTCAGATTGGGATTTCAGAAGGATGAGGTTTAAGCGATTGTGTAGTCAGTATTTTTCATCTTCGTATCTTACAAAAATTATTCTTCCCATTTATTGAGTCTAAGCGACGAACTAGTAAAACCTTATTCTTTTCATGTCTTGAGTTTAAATAATTAGCTCGTAAGGCCGTAGCGCAGATCGCTGACATTTTTCAGACTCAATTTCTTTTCATTGTGTCCCCAGAAATATTTTGTATGAACATCTCCCTTCCCCCATACGTAACACCTTTGTTTTACTTAATCGTTTACACACCCTTTTACGCGGTAAATTGAGGCACTTGGAATAAGTACTTAAAATCTCCATGTTTTACAAAAAGAAATAGATAGTAACGCTGACACCCTAACAGATGTTTGCATTCTCTTTGTTGCATTCTCTTTGAGTGGTTTGTTTGCATTCTTCTTTGGGAAATTTACTATGTTATGAATTTTGAAAAATGCCCACTTTTTACCTATTTCAGACTAGTACAATATGAGTGTTTTTTCAAACACAGAAAAGGTTCGTAAGACCTTGGTTATGTAGCGTTTATAGATTTGGTGGTTTTTAAAAAAAACCGTTGGGTGGGTATGGGGGAATGGGAGTTAGAAAAATTCACCATTCATCACTCACCTGGTGGGGTCCCAATCTATATCATTGGTTTTGTTCTTCTTTTTCTTCTTCCTGGGATACCTTATAAATATATCCCAAGAAGGAATATGTACCGGAACCCATCTGCAAATAACGAATCTTATTCTCAAGATTGTGTATTTTATATGGATATGCCTCACATTTAAAATCTTCCAAATTGAATATTGGAATATCCGACCTGCACTTGTCAATTAAAAGTTTATCAGTGGGTACATTGCCCTTTACGTATAGGGCTATCACTCCAAAAAACCACATATTTCTTCAAACTGTATCTCTTGAACTATCTCTTGAACTGTAGACAGATCCTTCCCACCTTCGTGGAATGGGGGATCACCCTCTCATAGAAGCCTAGTTTGTTTATAAGGCGTAATGTCGTACTCCACATCTCTCTTTTTTAAGCCTAGATATTATAGTTGATGTGACAGTGATAACAGGACACTTCACTATAGTCTGTATTCAACAATAAAATGCGCATTCAAAAATTACCCCACAAGCTGACTTCTTTAAACTAATGATTTCGCAATCGAAAACACCATAAATCTTTGAAAATTCTGTAATATCTTGGTTCAACTGATCAATTTTAACCAATGTTCAGAGTATATATAGAATAGCACTGATGCCTAAAAACAAAACTAAGTGTAAAAGGAGGCTCCATTTGTCTAAAAAAATTAACTAATTTAAAAAAAAAACTTTTCCAAGAAACATATTTTTTAAAAGTATTGATAACTCAAAGCTAACCAGTGTGTAGAACCACACCCGCCCTAAAAGCAATTAAATAGTTTAATGATATTTTCCAAAAATCATATTTTTTAAAAGCATTGAGAGTTAAAAACAAACCAGTGTGAAGAATCACACTCGTCTAAAAAGCTACTCGGCCTACTACAATGCCGACCGCATCCGCCTAAAAACAATTAACTAACTGAATGAACTTTCCAAAAAACCTCATTTAATGGTTCATTGATTCCTATAGCTGTCATAGAAATACAACTTAGGACCGATACGGTTCACTGATTCCTATGGCTGTCATAAAAATATAACTTAGGACCCTACTCATACAAATTTAAGCATAGACCACTGCAGCTAAAGACCGGTGCATAAAAAGAAAAAAAAATATGAAGAACAACAAAAAAGCCTTGGATAAGGGTCACTTCTAGATTAAGGGGAGAGCCTGCGAGAAGATGGTGGCCACAAATAAAGAGTTTGGTTAAATAACTATTTGTTGCGTACAGGTTCATAATAACCCTTTCAGCCGTAGCAGTATGACAAGATTCTATTGAGCTACCAAAAGCAGCCTGTGGTAAGCAAATCTCTGAGTAAAAGCACAAATACATTGAAAGTGTCATAACAGGTAAAAAGTCGAATAACTAAACTTTGAGCCTTGTCAAGTCTAAGCAATAAGTTAAGAGCTTAATGTCTAGGGCTAAACGGAAAGCAGGTCGTCCTCGTCTGGGGTGGGAGGACATCATAAAGAAAGATTTAAAGGAAATGGGAGCTTCGTGGGCGGGTGTGAAAAGGGAAGCTTTGAATAGATTGGGATGGAGGAGTGTGCGAAGCTGTGTTGGCCTCTGGCGGCTTGGTCCTGCGGTGAATTGTTAGTAATAGTAGTATTTAGCTATTCTTATAGTCATAGAAGTAATTAAATGCAAATCAACGCAGAAATTCATTGTTTCCTTCCGCTCGTATACTGTTCAAAGTAAGGCTTTTTCTGGAGAGCGGTTTAATTACTTTTATCTGGGGCTATTCACTTTTTCATAACGTGATTTTACTCAGGGAAAAATTGTATCCACTATTTATATATGAAGGAAACATTGGCCTAAGAAAAATCTGCAACTAAAACATTAAGAAAATTTCAACTCTAACAAATAAATTTTAAAGACTATAACAGAGAAGTGAGATTAGCCTCTATTTAAGGGTTAAGCAACAGTTCTTACAACACGACTTTGTTATTAGAATTTATACATATGGTTTATACATTAGAATTTATACATATATCTGAATGATAATAATTCCATAGTTATTAAATGCTATCAAAATACATATATGATTATATATTTTTCTCCATAACACTAGTTACCACGACTATATGCATTAATTATTCGCATTTTTGGAATCTTTGTTTTCCAACTTTTTCTTTTTTCTATATTGAACAAACTTTTTTCACACTCTGTTGTTGAACACACTCTGTCAGTAGCCTATGTTCATACCAACTTCTTTTTTTTCAAATTTAAAGCAAGAGATGTGGATAGAAAATCAGGATTCTAATAATAGCCAGAAAATAACAGCAGCAGTGTAAATTTGCACTAGAATACATAAAATTGAAGAGTCCCACCAAATACTAATAAGACCAACACCCTCTTTACCAGCAATAGATATTTCATTCGTTATGCGACAGCGTGTTTCACCGTTAGAAATACTATAGGTGGAAAACTGAAATTGAGGGGGGCGGGTATATCTATTCTCCAATCCCTATTTGCTTGGAAAAAGGGTAACTAAACTCGTGACTGCTGTTTGAATGAAACTTCTACCCAAAGTCTCCTTTGACTGGGTCAACTATATAATTTCTAGAGAAAAAACAACATTGGATTTTGCACAAAAAAAAACTACCAAAAAAAACCCAACTAGAATTAATATAAAATTAATATTTTTTTGAAGTATAGAGTATATTTTTTTAAAAACTTGTGCATTTTAGAGTTTTGTTTACTGTTGCCAGGTGTGGCTGTTTACTTACAGTTCCTAGCCATAAACTCTCTGATTAATGTATAATTTAATAAATCTTGTAAACAAAAAAACAGAAAAAAAATGTAAAAACAACCAGATGTCATTATTTTACCAAACTAATTTAACTAAATACTAGTTAACAAAATTAAAATATATTCTGGCAGTTGCTGAAAATGACTGAGTTTGATAGAAAATAAATATCAGAAATTTAGGTATCTTGGTATTATTTTAAGTGCAGTTTCGCCTCATACACCAATATCAACACATATTTCTCGTTTAACTATTTATGCTGAATTAAAAATGGTATTAGATATTTTCTACTGCTTCTTGTCAGATTTTATCCAATTTCTTTCGTTTTACATTTCTACCTAAAATGTATTATTATGAATAGCGGAAAAACAAAAAGATGACAGAAACAATTTTACCAGTATAACCTATATTTTCAGATCAAGCGTAGCCTGTTTTTTCAATGTGTAAGATTCAGATAATCCTAAATTTCTAACAAAAAGAAAATTTCAAAAGCTATAAACTTTCAGATTAAAAAAAAAAAACGAATTCAGTCCTAAATGTACCACACTGAATCACATTATTATGAACACAGCTGAACATTTAGCTTTGTACAAAAAAGGGGGAGGGAGGAATTCCCGATTATTGCAAATATATTTGCTGTGAGATATTTTTTTTTTGCTTTTTTTCGTTTTAGGCCTTAGAACTGGTCTTTCTTTACCTTAAAAAATTCGTTTCCCCCCTTAATTAATGTTAATTCGTTGGTTAACTGCATTTGATTTAAAACAGCCCAATTGTAGTAATATTAACAATGTAGTTTTTTACCTTTGTCAGTTAAAAGCAAAAAACACAAGAATAAAAATTAAATTCCTGTGAAATTTGTACATGCAATGAAAATTTCCAATCACGCTTTACACCCAGTCAATCCAAACAAGGGATCTTAAAGTTCCAACTTGGAAATAGCTTGTTCGATCCAATTCAGGACCCTGGTCAATTTTACACTGAATCGAAACTTAGCTCATTTTTGAACCGAGTAACTCAACAGCAATGCTACGAGGCTCCATAGCTAGAAATCCACTCGTTTTAAGAATTTTAAAGACTTTGCTCATTTTGGCATTGATTCATTCCACAGCAATGCTGTGAAAGTCCGTACCGTGGACTTACCAACCTTTTGTTAAGTTAGGAATCAGCTGGTCTCAGTACTGGCTTCTTGGAATCAGAACTTGGATTGTTGTTGCATCGAGTCAGCTTATCCATTCATATTTTCAGCTTAGATTTAGCTCAGTTTTGCCTTTAGTGAGTCCGTAGTTTTCTATCAAGGAAGTTAACTTTGAAGGGGGGTGGGGCCACTTTATACCCTCAGCACTGTAAAATGAAAGTTCCTGGACAACCCTGGCTAAAGATGATGCAACAAGCCTAACTTTCTGCTAACAAGTTAGCAGTGGAAGGGAAAGGGCCATGGGCACAATTTGTGCCTCAAATCGTGCATAATTAAATGGCTTGCATGATTACTGTTTTAACAAAGTGAAAGGTTTCCACTATCTCTATTACCGCGTATCTGCGAAGAAGAAGACAAAGTGGAAATTAAATGGTAATCAGGAGCTGGATACAAACTTAAGGGAGTAAAAAAACAGGACTCTATAATTGGATTTCAAAGATAGGTGGTGATTTTCAAGTGAAAAAATACTTCCATGGCTAGTTTAGGAGACTTATAATAGAGTAGCCTAGTGCAATTTGCCTATCCTACACAAATTGAACATTTACCCTTGTACAGCAGAGCATTAAAACAATCCATCACAATGAAAGATATCCAGGGTAACTTGAATGGAATGACTTGAAAAATACAATTGAAAACCACGATATACAATCTTACAATTAGGCTTTCAGCAACACTAATTGTATTTTTCAATTCTGAAATAATTGCACAACTCAAAAACTTACCCTGAGCCAACAGTTTAACAGTCGGATATGTGGGAAAAGGCTAAGAAACCGATCGGTGCTATGGGAAAATCGATCGGTTTATATCAGCATATGTATATTAAAATGACAATTTAGTCTTTTTTTTCAGTAAAGTGCAAATAATGTTCTGGTCTTGAGAAGCCATGAGAGGCAGAAGGTATGGGGCAAATGCAATGAATTTGGCCTAAAAATGCTAAATTTTCCATTTCAGCCTTCCATAAGGAATGGCGTAGCCCCAGGGTTGCAACCCCTAGTGAGTTTTCCCTATTTCTAGTGATTTTAATCCTTAAACTGGGGATTCTTTCCTAAATCAAGTGATTTCTTATGATATAGTGCGTAAGGCGCAAATTCAAGCGATCAAATCACCCAGGAAGCTAACTATCGAAAGCAAAAGGGACTTTTTGTGCAAAATTTACTGACAACCATTGAAAACCCAAAACTATTGTATTTGTTCGGTCTCAGAATTCAAAATTGATAAATTAGAGAGACTGGGATTACAGAATTTGTACGCACCGATTTGCATAGACTAGTGTTGCATAACCCATTTGCACAGAAAGATTAAGCAAAACTGATTGTTTTTTTTCTGATTTTAGTTTAATAGCAATATCTTTATGAAATTTCAGTTACAGCTTTGACATTTAGTAGTTATATATTGGGTTATATATAGTTATATATATATATATATATATAATATAATATATATATATATATATATATATATATATATATATATATATATATATATATATATATATATATATATATAGTATATACATATATATATATATATATATATATATATATATATATATATATATATATATATATATATATATATATATATATATATATATATATATATATTATATATATATATATAGATTATTATAGTTATATATATATTATATATATATAATATATAGTTATATATATATAAAATTGGGCTACTCCCAAGTTTTCCTCTTTGCTTACTTAAAAAAGCATCCTTTCCTCAATCCGTCAACATGTTAGTAGAGATGACCCTAAAGCTCGTGACGGGGCTCCTTATTTGGGCATAGAACCACGTGGTTTATGGTTTTTGTCAGTGAGAATGCAAAAACAGTACTTTTCTCACTTGAAAAAACAGGAACTTTCTCACTTTAATGGATTTCAACAGCAATTCATGTATGTTTTATGGTTTTTGTCAGTGAGAATGAAAAAACAGGAACTTTCTCACATTTATGGATGTCAACAGCAATTTATGTTGTTTGGCTAGCCTAACCTGAGAAATTGATTTACATAATCGGAGGGGAAATTATTGGTTCACGAAAGAGGAATTAAGAAACAAACATGGCTTCATTGTTGTTTGGCTAACCTAACCTGAGAAATTGATTTACATAATCGGCGGGGGAATGTATTGGTTCACGAAGGGGGAATTAAGAAACAAACATGGCTTCTTTGATCTTTAGGCGAACCTAACCTGAGAAATTGATTTACATAATCTGCGGGGGAATTATTGGTTCACGAAAGGGGAGTTAAGAAACAAACATTATGGCTTCTTTAATCTTAGGTCTGAGGGATAAACGTTCTTTAGGTCAGAGAAAAAATTAATATTCTATTTTTAATAGGGCTTCATTGATCTTTAGTGTCAGAAATTAGAAATGACATCACTTGTTATCTTGGAATTATGCGGGAGTCTAAAGAGATAGAAATTCTATTTTTAAATACGGCTTCACTGAGCTTTAAGTCGGAGAGATAAATTGATATTCTAACGAAACCTTAATAGTGTAGCTAGGAACATTTATGAGATGAAGAGATTAGCGCGCGAAAGGGTTTCTTTCTAATTTCAAATGTGAAAGCACAGAGATGCCAAAACAAAAGGAACTCGCTGAAATTACGTTTAGGGATTATTTGGGCGATACCGTTTTAGCCATTTTAGGGAATTATTTCGGCGAAACAGTTAGAGGCATTTTAAAGGATGATTTTAGAAAAGGTTTTAGAAGAGAAGTTGAGGGTAAAACTCTGTGGTCGTTAAAATACACAAGTTGTATTTTAACAGTGTCGTGAGGTCCCATACCCCAACCCCAAAGGGTTCCGATTCCCCTACCCCAACCCCAAAGGGTTCCAATCCCCCTACCACAACCCCGAAGGAAGCCCCCGGTCCTCAAAGGTCCCCCAAGCTCCCAAAGGGCCCCCGGACCCCCAAAGGCCCTCACCCGGGCCCCAAAGGTCCCCCGGACCCCCAAAGGCCCTCCCCCGGTCCCCAAAGGTCCCCCAGGCTCCCAATGGGCCCCCGGACCCCCAAAGGCCCTCTCCGGGCCCCACAAGCCCTCCCCCGGCCCCCAAAGGTCCCCGGGCTCTCAACAGACCACCCCGCCCCCAAGGGCCCCCGGACCCCCAAAGACCCTCTCGAGTCCCTAAAGAGTCTCAATCCCCATTTGTTAATACTTTTTTGTGCATTTGAGACGCAGACGGGTCCCCACATTTCAAAAGGCTTTATTATTTTTTTTCAGAACAAGCTTTTTTCTTAATGTCCTTCAAAAACCAATTTTACAACTTGAAGTAGTTATCTTTTCCCCCACAACTTTACTATAAGGCTTTTTGAATTACCCAATAACAAGGAATACTTTTCAATGGCATTTCAGAACAAGTTTTTTTCTTAAGGTCCTTCCTAAACCCATTTTACAAGTTTAAGTACTTATCTTTTCTCTACAACTTTACTTTACGACTCTTTTGCACACCCAAACATCAATCAATACTTTCCAAAAGGCTTTATTATATCTTTTCAGTACAAGTTCTTTTCTTACTATCCTTCTTAACCCAATTTTACAAATTCTAAATTTTTCCTTAGTAGAAGAAAAAGCTATATCATAGTTACGAATATTTTCTCGGAAGATAAGCAGTTCTATTTCAATTTTAAATTTTATCAATGAAGTTAAGAAAAGTTAAAGTTCTCTTCTGAATTTTCTCAATGAAAAAGAAATTAGTTATTAATCAATTCTATTTTTTCCAAATAATATAAAAATTTTTCACTTCGGATCAAATTTTTATCAAAGAGATGAAAAAATTTTAAATACTGTTCCTAATTTTTCACGGAAGATAGAAAAGTTCAAGTTCTCTTCTGGATTTTACCAAAGAACACACTCCAATTGTAATTTCTCCAGAGAAAAAAAAAATCTTCCACTTCAGTTTTAAGTTCACCAAAGACATAAAGAAATTTAAAGTTCTATTCTAAATTTTTCCGTAGTAGATAGAAAAAGCTATAGCATACTTGTGAGTATTTTCCCGGAAGATAAAAAGTTCTACTTCAATTTTTAATTTTCTCAATGAAGTGAAGAAAAGTTCAACTTCTATTCTGATTTTTTTCAATGAAAAAGAAATTAGTTATTGATCATTTCTATTTTTCCAAATAATATAAATATTTTCCAACTTCAAAATGGGCACGCACAAAAACATACACAAACACACACACACACAAACTTACACACACACACACACACACATAAAAACTTACACACACACACACACAAACATACACACACACACACACACAAAAAAACTTACACACACACAAAAACTTACACGCACACATAAACTTACACACGCACACAAAAACTTACACACACACAAAAAAAATTACACACACACAAAAAAACTTACACACACACAAAAACTTACACACACAAAAACTTACACACGCAAAAAAAAAACTTACACACACACACACACACACAAAAATTTACACACACAAAAACTTACACAGACAAAAAAACTTACACACACAAAAAAAATTACACACACACACAAAAACTTAAACCCAAACACAAAAACTGACACACACACACACACACACAAAAAAAATCACAAACTAAAAAAAACTTAAATACACAGAAACAGTATTAAACCCACATACATAAACTTACACACACGCACAAAAACTTACACACACACACAAAAACTTACACACACATACGAACTTACACACACACACACACACACACACACACAAAAACTTACACACACACAAAAACTAACGCACACACAAAAACTTACACACACAAAAAAATTACACACACACACAAAAGCTTACACACACAAAAAAATACATACACACACACACACACACACACAAACAAACTCACACACACAAAAAAACTTACACACACACACAAAAACTTACACACACACACAAAAACTTACACACACACACAAAAACTAACACACACACGCCAAAACTTAAACACACACAAAAACTTACACACACAAAAACTTACACCCACACACACAAAAACTTACACACACACACAAAAACTTAGACACACACACAAAAACTTACACACACACAAAAACTCACACACACACACAAAAACTTACACACACACAAAAAACTTACACAAACAATAACAATAACAAACACGATATAAAAATAACACACACGAAAAAAAACTTACACACACACACACACACACATACATACACAAACACACACACATTTACACACACACACACAGACACAAATTTACACACACACAAAAACTTACACACATGACGGCTAAGTATGTTAAAGGCTAGCTATTTTCTTGCAAAAATACAAAAAATCAGAAAAAATGGTTATTGTTCCTTTAGTAGCCACGCAATTAGACTAAAATTACGATATATATGCAGAGTTTCAACTAACTACGGCTAAGTATATTCAAGGCGAGCCATTTTCTTGCGAGAACACAAAAATCAGAACACACACACACAAAAACTTACACACACAAAAAAACTTACACACACACAAAAACTCAAACACACACAAAAATTAACACACACACAAAAACTAAAACACACACAAAAACTTACCCACACACACAAAAAACCTACACACACAAAAACTTACACTCACACAAAAACTTACACACACACACAAAAACTTACACACACACAAAAACTTACCCACACACACAAAAAACTAACACACACACACAAACAAACACAAAAACTTACACACACACACACACAAATTTACACACACACAAAAAACTTACACACACAACGGCTAAGTATGTTAAAAGCTAGCTATTTTCTTGCGAAAACACAAAAAATCAGAAAAAATGCTCATTGTTCCTTTAGTAGCCACACAATTAGACTAAAAATTACGAAATTTATGCACAGTTTCAACTAACTACGGCTAAGTATCTTAAAAGGCGAGATATTTTTTTGCGAGGACACAAAAAATCATTAAGCGGTATTAATGAAAATGATGATACATTAACCAAAAACCATCAACGTGAACTCCAATTAACCATCACCAAGGTGTCACAATACCGTAAGTGTGTCAACATCCCTCGGAAAATAGGGAGGTAAAGGTCAACTGCAAAGATATTTAGCCTACAGAAAAAATTGCTCATTGTTCCTTTAGTAGCCACGCAATTAGACTAAAAATTATGATATTTATGCACAGTTTCAACTAACTACGGCTAAGTATGTTAAAGGTGAGCCATTTTCTTGCGAGAACACAAAAATCAGAACACACACACACAAAAACTTACACAAAAGCTTATACTGATTTCTAAAACTTCAAAACCCTGAAATATACTAACCTAACGGTTATCTATTTGCGAAAATCGTACTAGGTCACGCTCTTAGAACAATAATTACCTTTCTATCTATCACTTAACACTCGCGGGAATTACCACATCACTCACGGGGAACGGATTCAAAACAATACTTCTAACATCATATAGTCTAATTGCGACAAACGAGGCATATTCAATGCAGATTAAAACCAGAAAAGAACAGAAACACATAAAAATAAGAAAAAAGGGAATTGCAACCAATCATATGCCGAAGCGCTAGTGCTACTTAAGTAAAGAACGATGTGGGCAAAATATGTTGTTTTTGGTTTTTTCTTCATAGCCAGGGCACTTCGTATAGAAGGAGTCGTCACAGAAACTTTGAAAAGGGCTCATTTGATTGGAAATTAAAGTGGCTAATGCCCAATTCACAGGAAGGGGCATGAAAACTATGGTTTTTAACTATGATATGCAAGACTAGAAAGAAAAGTCTTTAGGAGTTGCCCCCTCCCCTTCCGCCTCAACCCTCGCTTTTGTAATCACCACACCCCCTGCCCCCAAACTCAAATTGTACATATTATTTTAAATTCCCCCCCCCCCCAAACACAAAATTTGTAGGAACGTATCTTCTTCATATTTAAATATTTTCGTTGGAAAACCCACATGCCGAAGCGCTAGTGCTACCTAAGTAAATAAGGATGTGGGCACAATATGTTGTTTTTGTTTTTTTCTTCAGAGCCAGGGCACTTCGTATAGAAGGAGTCGTCACAGAAACTATGAAAAGGGCTCATTTGATTGGAAATTAAAGTGGATAGTGAGCAATTCACAGGAGGGGGCGTGAAAACTATGGTTTTTAACTAAGATATGCAAGACTAGAAAAAAAAGTCTTTAGGAGTGGGGCTGCCCACCGCCTCAACCCTCGCTCTTGAAATCCCCCCTAAAGTTGAAGTTTAGTCTAAACTAGCATAACCACAAAATTACACAATATTGCATAGAAATACCAAAACCCTAGGTTAGGCTAGGTCAGGTTAGGTTTGAAGTTAGGTTTCTCCAGGAGGGGGCGTGAAAACTATGGTTTTTAACTATGATATGCAAGACTAGAAAGAAAAGTCTTTCGGATTTGCCCCCTCCCCTTCCGCCTCAACCCTGGCTCTTGAAATCCCCACACCCCCTGCCCCCAAACTCAAATTTTCCAAAGGATTTTACAATTCTCCCCCCAAACAAAAAATTTCTAGGAACGCATTTTCATCATATTTAAATATTTTCGTTGGAAAACCTGCATGCCGAAGTGATAGTGCTACCTAAGTAAAGAACGATGTGGGCACAATATGTTGTTTTTGGTTTTTTCTTCATAGCCAGAGCACTTCGTATAGAAGGAGTCGTCACAGAAACTTTGAAAAGGTCTCATTTGATTGAAAATTAAAGTAGATAGTGGGCAATTCACAGGAGGGGGCATGAAGAAGATGGTTTTTTAACTAATATAGGCAAGAATAGACAGAAGTATTTAAGAGTGGGGCGGCCCATCCTCTTAACCCTCACTCTTTAACTCCCCCCCCCCTAAAGTTGAAGTTTAGTCTAAACTAGCATAACCACAAAATTACACAATATTGCATAGAAATACAAAAACCATAGGTTAGGCTAGGTCAGGTTAGGTTAGGTTAGAGATTAGGTTTCTCCACGTTTAAGTTAGGTTAGCTTATCATGAGCGCTCATGATAAGCTAACCTAATCTAACCTAACTTAAACGTGGAGTAACCTAACTTGAACGTGGAGGTAATTATTGTTCTAAGAGCGTGACCTAGTACGATTTTCGCAAATAGATAACCGTTAGGTTAGTATATTTCAGGGTTTTGAAGTTTTAGAAATCAGTATAAGCTGAAATATAGAACAATATATAAAAATAATGGATAGTTCTTCAAATGTATGCTCTCCAACGTTTGATGTAAGTTCAAATAATATGACCTTTCAGTGTGTTTTCCAACCAGAAATATGTAAAATACGATGAACTATGGCCCATTGAATAGAAAGGTTTGTCTAAAAGTGAATTTTCAGTGAAAACTCAAAAATTTTGTCATTAATCTGGTTTTTCGGTGTTTTTTCAAAACGAAAATGTTAAAAACAAAATGGAAATATTTCCCCCCCCCAGACATTTTGAGTTTGGGGGGGGGGGAGATTTTAAATTTCTTTTGAATTGCTTTTTTTGTGTGCATTTTTTGTCTATAAAGTTTGAATTAAGCCCTTTTGGGTCTGTGGTTGGTAGTACGTCGACACAGAATTTGCTTTTTACTCCAATTGCAAAATCAACGGTTAGCTGTAAGAGAAAGTTTTTGAAGGAAAAGACCACCGGTCCTACAAACAACATACCGTAATCAAGTTTATTATGCTTGAAAAGTCTAGAAAGAATGTTTGCTGTTAGAATCGAACCGGTACTCAAATCGATTTAAAATGATAAGTGAGGGTATATTCAAACGGATATTTATGGCGTGATTTGAAAAAATGGTAAAACATCAAATTAAAAAATAAGTTTTCAGTTGAAAGTAAGAGGCAACACTAAAACTTCTCGCTCTTTGCGCATAAGTTTGACTTTTATGCCAAATCCAATGTGAACGACTCCTCACTCCTGAAAAGGTAAGATCGTTCACTTAGAATAAAACCTTGAAAATACGTTCCCCCAGAAATTTTTGAGTTTGGGTGGGGGGAGATTTTAAACGACTATTATATTTGCTTTTTTTTCTGTGCGCACTTTTTAACTCTAAAAAGTGAATTCTTTCATTTGTTTAATTTAGTGTTCAATCTCAAATCTCTCCAAGGCTGAGTTTATTATGTTTGAAGGATGTTTGCAAGGAATTGTTAAAATTAGAAATGATTATCAAGTTATCATGTTGCAACAGTAGTTGCACTGTAGTAAATAGCGAACAGTAGTTCATCTGCGTTTGAGTTCTTGGTTTTCACTAGTTATTAGCGAAGGGTTGTAATGTCATATTCTAGTTTCTTGGGCTAAATATCTTCGCAGTTGACCTTTACCCACTATGTTCCGAGGCGTGTTGACACACTGACGGCATTGTGACACTTTGGTGATGGTTAATCGGTGTTCTCGTTGACGGTTTTCGGTTGATTATCATCATTTTCATTAATACCACTTAATGATTTTTTGTGTTCTCGCAAGAAAAATACCTCGCCTTCTAAGATACTTAGCCGTAGTTAGTTGAAACTGTGCATAAATATCGTAATTTTTTGTCTAATTGTGTGTGTGTGTGTAAAATTTTGTGTGTGTGTAATTTTTTGTGTGAGTATAAGTTTTTGTGTGTGTGTAAGTTTTTTTTGTGTGTGTGTGTGTGTGAGTTTTTGTGTGTGTGGGTAAGTTTTTGTGTGTGTGTAAGTTTTTGTGTGTGTGGGTAAGTTTTTGTGTGTGTGTAAATTTTTGTGTGTGTGTAAGTTTTTGTGTGTGTGTAAGTTATTTTGTGTGTGTAAGTTTTTGTGTGTGTGTGTTCTGATTTTTGTGTTCTCGCAAGATAATGGCTCGCCTTTAACATACTTAGCCGTAGTTAGTTGAAACTGTGCATAAATATCATAATTTTTAGTCTAATTGCGTGGCTACTAAAGGAACAATGAGCAATTTTTTCTGTAGGCTAAATATCTTTGCAGTTGACCTTTACCTCCCTATTTTCCGAGGGATGTTGACACACTTACGGTATTGTGACACCTTGGTGATGGTTAATCGGAGTTCACGTTGATGGTTTTCGGTTGATGTATCATCATTTTCATTAATACCACTTAATGATTTTTTGTGTTCTCGCAAAAAAATATCTCGCCTTTTAAGATGCTTAGCCGTAGTTAGTTGAAACTGTGCATAAATATCGTAATTTTTAGTCTAATTGTGTGGCTACTAAAAGAACAATGAGCATTTTTTCTGATTTTTGTGTTTTCGCAAGAAAATAGCTAGCCTTTAACCTACTTAGCCGTTATGTGTATAAGTTTTTGTGTGTGCGTAAATTTGTGTGTGTGTGTGTGTAAGTTTTTGTGTTTGTGTGTGTGTGTGTAAGTTTTTTGTGTGTGTGGGTAAGTTTTTGTGTGTGTGTAATTTTTTGTGTGTGTGTGTAAGTTTGTGTGTGTGTGTAAGTTTTTGTGTGTGTAAGTTTTTTGTGTGTGTGTGTAATTTTTTGTGTGTGTGTGAGTTTTTGTGTGTGTAATGTTTTGTGTGTGTGTAAATTTTTGTGTGTGTGTGTGCAAGTTTTTGTGTGTGGGTAAGTTTTTGTGTGTGTGTGTTCTGCTTTTTGTGTTCTCGCAAGAAAATGGCTCACCTTGAACATACTTAGCCGTAGTTAGTTGAAACTGTGCATAAATATCGTAATTTTTAGTCTAATTGCGTGGCTACTAAAGGAACAATGAGCATTTTTTCTGATTTTTTGTGTTTTCGCAAGAAAATAGCTAGCCTTTAACATGCTTAGCCGTCGTGTGTGTAAGTTTTTGTGTGTGTGTAAATTTTTGTGTGTGTGTGTGTGTGTGTAAGTTTTTGTGTGTGTGTGTGTTAGTTTTTTTTTGTGTGTAAGTTTTTGGGTTTGTTTAAGTTTTTGTGTGTGTGTGTAAGTTTTTTTGTGTGTGTTAGTTTGTGTGTGTGTGTTTAAGTTTTTGTGTGTGTGTGTGTAAGTTTTTGTGTGTGTGTAAGTTTTTGTGTGTGTGTGTACGTTGTTGTGTGTTTGTGTTAGTTTTTGTGTGCATGTTTTATTTTTTGTGTGTGTAAGTTTTTGTGTGCGTGTGTTAGTTTTTTTTTGTGTTTTTAAGTTTGTGTGTGTGTGTGTAAGTTTTTGAGTGTGTGTGTGATTTTGTGTGTGTGTGTGTAAATTTTTGTGTTTGGGTGTAAGTTTTTGTGTGTGTGTGTAAGTTTTTTTGTGTGTGTATGTTTTTGTGTGTGTGTGTGTGTGTGTAAGTTTTTGTGTTTGGGTGTAAGTTTTTGTGTGTGTGTGTAAATTTTTTTGTGATTTTTAGTTTTTTTGTCTGTGTAACTTTTTGTGTGTGTATATTTGTGTGTGTGTGTGTGTGTGTGTGTAAGTTTTTTTTTTGCGTGTATAAGTTTTTGTGTGTGTAAGTTTTTGTGTGTGTGTAAGTTTTTTTTGTGTAAGTTTTTTTTGTGTGTGTGTAAGTTTTTGTGTGCGTGTGTAAGTTTTTGTGTGCGTGTAATTTTGTGTGTGTGTGTAAGTTTTAGTGTGTGTGTTTGTGTGTGTGTAAGTGTGTGTGTGTGTGTGTGTAAGTTTGTGTTTGTGTGTGTGTGTAAGTTTGTGTGTGTGTGTGTGTGTGTGTGTTTAAGTTTTTGTGTGTGCCCATTTTGAAGTTGGAAAATATTTATATTATTTGGAAAAATAGAAATGATCAATAACTAATTTCTTTTTCATTGAAAAAATTCAGAATAGAAGTTGAACTTTTCTTCACTTCGTTGAGAAAATTAAAAATTGAAGTAGAACTTTTTTTCTTCTGGGAAAATATTCACAAGTATGCTATAGCTTTTTCAATCTACTACGGAAAAATTTAGAATAGAACTTTAAATTTCTTTATGTCTTTGGTGAACTTAAAACTGAAGTGGAAGATTTTTATTTTTTCTGGAGAAATTACAATTGGAGTGTGTTCTTTGGTAAAATTCAGAAGAGAACTTGAACTTTTCTATCTTCCGTGAAAAATTAGGAACAGTATTAAATTTTTTTTCATCTCTTTGAGAAAAATTTGATCCGAAGTGAAAAATTTTTATATTATTTAGAAAAAATATAATTGATTAATAACTAATTTCTTTATCATTGAGAAAATTCAGAAGAGAACTTTAACGTTTCTTAACTCCATTGATAAAATTTAAAATTGAAATAGAACTGCTTATCTTCCGAGAAAATATTCGCAACTATGATATAGCTTTTTCTATCTACTAAGGAAAAATTTAGAATTTGTAAAATTGGGTTAAGAAGGATATTAAGAAAAGAACTTGTACCTAAAAGATATAATAAAGCCTTTTGGAAAGTATTGCTTGATGTTTGGGTTTGCAAAAGAGTCGTAAAGTAAAGTTGTGGGGAAAAGATAAGTACTTCAACTTGTAAAATGGGTTTCGGAAGGACCTTAAGAAAAAAAACTTGTTCTGAAATGCCTTTGAAAAGTATTGCATGTTATTGGGTAATTCAAAAAGCCTTATAGTAAAGTTGTGGGGGAAAAGATAACTACTTAAAGTTGTAAAATTGGTTTATGAAGGACATTAAGAAAAAAACTTGTTCTGAAAAAATATAATAAAGCCTTTTGAAATGTGGGGACCCTTCTGTGTCTCAAATGCAAAAAAAAGTATTAACCAAATGGGGATGGGGCTCTTTGGGGACCCGGGAGGGCGTTTGGGGATCCGGGGGCCCTTGAGGGCGGGGTGGTCCCTTGGGAGCCCGGGGGACCTTTGGGAACTGGGGGAGGGCCTTTGGGGGTCCGGGGGCCCTTTGGGAGGTTGGGGGCCCATTGGGAGCCTGGGGGACCTTTGAGAACCGGGGGAGGGCCTTTGGGGGTCCGGTGGACCTTTGGGGACCGGGTGAGGGCCTTTGGGGGTCCGGGGGCCGTTTGGGGGGTGGGGGGACCTTTGCGGCCCGGGGGGTTCGTGGGGGGTGGGGTGCGGGGGATGGCAACCCTTTGGGGTTGGGGTAGGGGGATCGGAACCCTTTGGGGTTGGGGTGGAGGACCTCACGACACTGTTAAAATACAACTTGTGTATTATAACGACCACAGAGTTTTACCCTCAACTTCTCTTCTAAAACCTTTTCTAAAATCATCCTTTAAAATGTCTCTAACTGTTTCACCGAAATAATTCCCTAAAATGGCTAAAACGGTTTCGCCCAAATAATCCCTAAACGTAATTTCAGCGAGTTCCTTTTGTTTTGGCATCCCTGTGCTTTCACATTTGAAATTACAAAGAAACCCTTTCGCGCGCTAATCTCTTCATCTCATAAATGTTCCTAGCTACACTATTAAGGTTTCGTTAGAATATCAATTTATCTCTCCGACTTAAAGCTCAGTGAAGCCGTATTTAAAAATTGAATTTCTATCTCTTTAGACTCCCACATAATTCCAAGATAACAAGTTATTTCATTTCTAATTTCTGATACTAAAGATCAATGCAGCCCGATTTAAAAATAGAATATTAATTTTTCTCTCTGACCTAAAGAACATTTATCGCTCAGACCTCAGATTAAAGAAGCCATAATGTTTGTTTCTTAACACCCCTTTCGTGAACCAATAATTCCCCCGCAGATTATGTAAATCAATTTCTCAGGTTAGGTTCGCCTAAAGATCAAATAAGCCATGTTTGTTTCTTAATTCCCCCTTCGTGAATCAATACATTCCCCCGCCGATTATGTAAATCAATTTCTCAGGTTAGGTTAGCCAAACAACAAGGCAGCCTTGTTTGTTTGTTAATTCACCTTTCGTGAACCAATAATTAGCCCTCTGATTATGTAAATCAATTTCTCAGGTTAGGCTAGCCAAACAACATAAATTGCTGTTGACATCCATAAATGTGAGAAAGTTCCTGTTTTTTAATTCTCACTGACAAAAACCATAAAACAGACATGAATTGCTGTTGACATCCATTAAAGTGAGAAAGTTCCTGTTTTTTCAAGTGAGAAAAATACTGTTTTTTCATTCTCACTGACAAAAACCATAAACCACGTGGTTCTATGCCCAAATAAGGAGCCCCGTCACGAGCTTTAGGGTCATCTCTACTCATGTTATTATCATGTCTCTATTCATTTGAAATGAAAATCTACCAATAACTAATATAATTTGTCAAGACAGTTAAAAATAAAAATACGTTTCAACAAAAAATCGTAATAAAAGTCCAAACATTTCGGCTTCGCATTTGGAAGCCTTTATGAACGTCAAAAAAATAGCTATGCAGAACACGAAAAAAAACAAAGGAAAAGCTCAAACGCTATACAAAAAAACAAAAAGAATGATGAAAGGATATTCACATTTAAACAAAATCCAATCACGCAACAATGAACAAGGCACATGCAAGGGACTGATCAGAGTGCAACTATCCCCACACGTTCTCTTTTCTCCTGATTCATCCGATCAAAAATTAAAAATAGCTATTTTGTTCAAAATTGTTCAAAGATCATACAAAAATGCCTCCGGGGTTGACAAAACCCCAGCATATAAGTTTTTTATGGAAGGGGCGGTCTTGTAAACTTTGGAGAAAGCTCATTTGGTTGGAACTGAAAGTTCATGTTCCCTTTTTAAGAATCCAAAGTGATTGGAGAGCATCCAACTTTCCCCCTTATACCCCTTCCCCCCACATGGATCGGATCAAAATTTAGTGATAGCCATTTTGTTCAAAATAGTTCCGAGGTCAAATAACTATGCCTCCAGGGTTAAAATACCCTCCTCAGCCTCTGAGCTAGGGTTATATATTATTCAATTTGTCCATTGCTAAAATATAAGGATTTTTATTGGAAAGAGGGCATATTTGATCCTGGGTCTCCAAAAAGACTTAAAGTATTAAGGTGAAATTTTTAAGAAATACTGAGAAGGATGCCAAACACAATCAAAACACTATTTGCTTGCTGGCTGTGAAAAGAGAATATCAGCAATATCTACAGAACAACTAAGGGTATTAAGTTGAAAATTTCATAATATGTTGAGGAGTTGTTTTAGAGAGATTATAGGGTAAGCAGCTCCTCGCTGTGTCCTTGTACTTTCTAGGTACTGCCCCTGACCAACACTAATCCAAATTTCGGTATTGTCATTTTGTTCAAACTCGTCAAAAGGTCTAATAACTGTATTTCCAGGAATGCCATACCCTCATAGCCCCAGGGCAAGGATTGTAAGTTATGCAATTTGCCCATTGTTTGCGTGCTGAATTTGTCATTAGGAAAATGGGAAATATTTGATTCTGGGTGCATCTGAAATGGCCATGGGCATTAAGGCTGAGGACATTGAGTTGAAACTTTCAGGGTATGCTGGTGGGGGAATGGGGGTGTTGAAACATGATAGAAGGGCCACCGCTCCCTTCCAACCCTTTTTAATTGCAATCCCTCTAAAAATATTTAATAAAAATTTTAAAAAGGGTACTTAAAACAATAAAGCACACCACGTGCGTGATTATTGTCAGAAGGATAATAATATCTAATATCTAAGTTGCGGCTGAGGGTTCAATCATAGGAAACAAACATTCAACAGGTGCTAATGTAGATGAATAAATAAATCTTAAAACGAGTAAAACTTTAATAGTAAAAGATTTTTCTTCGTTATAAGCTTGATTCGCACATTTAATTCTCACCCGTTTTAAGACTTAGTTATTCATTTATATTAGTACTTGTAGGTTTTTTTTCGCTATGATTCTTTTATTCAATTTCTGTTCCTTTTGGGTTTCATTTATTCTTTAACAGCAATTACTGGTCGTTTTGAGCTTGAATTATTATAGGAATTATTTCTGCTGATCTTAGATTTAATATGGCATTTACTTTCTTTAAAAAAACTTCTTTTTCGGAAAGTTTCTTTTAATTAATAGTATTAAAGGTATATCAAGTATTAGCCTGTTTTTCTTATTAAACTGTTGTAAATTATCTAATCGATATTGACATTTGTCTCCATTTGTACTAACTCTTATTTTTATTTAATTTCTATAGTTTTATAAAAACTATATAACAGTCCAATACGATTATTAATTAATTTTGCTTCTTCAAACGTAAAATTATGGTGCAGAAGATCAAAGAAACGTTCCACAACTGCTAAATCGGAAGTTTCTGATTTAAAAAAATTGTACTTTAAGGAATGTTTATATTAGAATAATTCTTAAAACTCCAACAGCATGAAATTCTAGAATTTCATGCTATTGGAGTTCATGTTCTAAAATTTGTTTGTTTCTCCCTACATAATATTTTTAATATTATTTTTAATATATTTTTCTTATATTATGAAAAATATATTATGAAAAATATATAATTATATATTTCATAATATTTTTCACAAGAACAAGTTATTCTATTCACACAACTTAATGGGTTTTTTGGAATTTCCTCTGCTTGAATTTCCTAAAAATCTTATCGAAAGGTTGGCTTTGAAGGCAACTTTAATATTGTTTTGAATTCTTTGGTTCATTTTCGTGATAAATCTGTGACAACAAGGTATATAGTTTGTTTTCCTATCAGTTTCGTTTGTATTTTTCAAAATATTCGCTGCTGTTCCAGTAATTATGCCAGCCTAATGAGAGGAAAAGAAAATGGTTTTTAAATGTGTAGAAAAGAACCTGGTTTAAAATGGACAGGCAAAAATTTATAATAAATAAAAATAAATATTTCAAATAAACTACCACTAGCCAAGCCAACATTCAGAGATTGGGAAAATAGGCCGAGTACGCCAATTCAGTAAAATGCTGCCTGTGGGGCAAGGATTTTTTTCGATTCTGTTTAAGGGTGCAAAGAAAGTATTTAAAAAAAAAGGAATTTTTCACCAAAATAAAGATATTGTTTCGCCAAAATTTGGGAAGATAATCCATCCCTCCCCATCACCTCCTCATTCGTGCCCTGTGTTGATATAAAAAAGAAACAAGTTAATCATATTTATAAAACGGTAGTAAAAGCCTAGAAACAACTAAAACCGGCGATTTTGAACTGCCAAAGCCAATTCAGTAAAATTCGGGCTGTGGGGCAAGGATTTTTTTCGGTTCTTTTTAAGGTGCAAAGAAAGTATTTTAAAAAAAGGAATTTTCCACCAAAATAAAGATATTCTTCCGTCAAAATCTAGGGAGATGATCCATCCCTCCCCATTCGTGCCCTATGGTGATATAAAAAAGAAACCAGTTAATCATATTATAAAACGGTAGTAAAAGCCTAGAAACAGCTAAAACCGGTGATTTTGAACTGCCAAAGCCAATTCAGTAAAATTCGGGCTGTGGGGCAAAGATTTTTTTCGGTTCTTTTTAAGGTGCAAAGAAAGTATTTAAAAAAAAGGAATTTTCCACCAAAATAAAGATATTCTCCCGTCAAAATCTAGGGAGATGATCCATCCCTCCCCATTCATGCCCTATGGTGATATAAAAAAGAAACCAGTTAATCATATTATAAAACGGTAGTAAAAGCCTAGAAACAACTAAAACCGGCGATTTTGAACTGTCAAAGCCAATTCAGTAAAATTCGGGCTGTGGGGCAAAGATTTTTTTCGGTTCTTTTTAAGGTGCAAAGAAAGTATTTTAAAAAAAGGAATTTTCCACCAAAATAAAGATATTCTCCCGTCAAAATCTAGGGAGATGATCCATCCCTCCCCATCACCTCCCCATTCGTGCCCTGTGTTGATATAAAAAAGAAACAAGTTAATCATATTATAAAACGGTAGTAAAAGCCTAGAAACAACTAAAACCGGCGATTTTGAACTGCCAAAGCCAATTCAGTAAAATGTGGGCTGTGGGACAAAGATTTTTTTTCGGTTCTTTTTAAGGTGCAAAGAAAGTATTTAAAAAAAAGGAATTTTCCACCAAAATAAAGATATTCTTCCGTCAAAATCTAGGGAGATGATCCATCCCTCCCCATTCGTGCCCTATGGTGATATAAAAAAGAAACCAGTTAATCATATTATAAAACGGAGGTAAAAGCCTAGAAACAACTAAAACCGGCGATTTTGAACTGCCAAAGCCAATTCAGTAAAATTCGGGCTGTGGGGCAAAGATTTTTTTCCGTTCTTTTTAAGGTGCAAAGAAAGTATTTTAAAAAAAGGAATTTTCCACCAAAATAAAGATATTCTTCCGTCAAAATCTAGGGAGATGATCCATCCCTCCCCATCACCTCCCCATTCGTGCCCTGTGTTGATATAAAAAAGAAACAAGTTAATCATATTATAAAACGGTAGTAAAAGCCTAGAAACAACTAAAACCGATGATTTTGAACTGCCAAAGGCAATTCAGTAAAATGCGGGCTGTGGGGCAAGGATTTTTTTCGGTTCTTTTTAAGGTGCAAAGAAAGTATTTAAAAAAAAGGAATTTTCCACCAAAATAAAGATATTCTTCCGTCAAAATCTGGGGAGATGATCCATCCCTCCCCATTCGTGCCCTATGGTTATATAAAAAAGAAACCAGTTAATCATATTATAAAACGGTAGTAAAAGCCTAGAAACAACTAAAACCGGCGATTTTGAACTGCCAAAGCCAATTCAGTAAAATTCGGACTGTGGGGCAAAGATTTTTTTCGGTTCTTTTTAAGGTGCAAAGAAAGTATTTTAAAAAAAGGAATTTTCCACCAAAATAAAGATATTCTTCCGTCAAAATCTAGGGAGATGATCCATCCCTCCCCATCACCTCCCCATTCGTGCCCTGAGTTGATATAAAAAAGAAACAAGTTAATCATATTATAAAACGGCAATAAAAGCCTAGAAATAATTAAAACCGGCGATTTTGAACTGCCAAAGCCAATTCAGTAAAATTCGGACTGTGGGTCAAAGATTTTTTTCGGTTCTTTTTAAGGTGCAAAGAAAGTATTTTAAAAAAAGGAATTTTCCACCAAAATAAAGATATTCTCCCGTCAAAATCTAGGGAGATGATCCATCCCTCCCCATCACCTCCCCATTCGTGCCCTGTGTTGATATAAAAAAGAAACAAGTTAATCATATTATAAAACGGTAGTAAAAGCCTAGAAACAACTAAAACCGGCGATTTTGAACTGCCAAAGCCAATTTAGTAAAATTCGGGCTGTGGTGCAAGGATATTTTTTCAGTTCTTTTTAAGGTGCAAAGAAAGTATTTTAAAAAAAGGAATTTTCCACCAAAATAAAGATTTTCTCCCGTCAAAATCTAGGGAGATGATCCATCCCTCCCCATCACCTCCCCATTCGTACCCTGTGTTGATATAAAAAAGAAACAAGTTAATCATATTATAAAACGGTAGTAAAAGCCTAGAAACAACTAAAACCGGCGATTTTGAACTGCCAAAGCCAATTCAGTAAAATGCGGGATTTGGGGCAAGGATTTTTTCGGTTCTTTTTAAGGTGCAAAGAAAGTATTTAAAAAAAAAGGAATTTTCCACCAAAATAAAGATATTCTTCCGTCAAAATCTAGGGAGATGATCCATCCCTCCCCATTCGTGCCCTATGGTGATATAAAAAAGAAACCAGTTAATCATATTATAAAACGGTAATAAAAGCCTAGAAACAACTAAAACCGGCGATTTTGAACTGCCAAAGCCAATTCAGTAAAATGCGGGCTGTGGGGCAAGGATTTTTTCGGTTCTTTTTAAGGTGCAAAGAAAGTATTTAAGAAAAAGGAATTTTCCACCAAAATAAAGATATTCTTCCGTCAAAATCTAGGGAGATGATCCATCCCTCCCCATTCGTGCCCTATGGTGATATAAAAAAGAAACCAGTTAATCATATTATAAAACGGTAGTAAAAGCCTAGAAACAACTAAAACCGGCGATTTTGAACTGCCAAAGCCAATTCAGTAAAATTTGGGCTGTGGGGCAAAGATTTTTTTCGGTTCTTTTTAAGGTGCAAAGAAAGTATTTTAAAAAAAGGAATTTTCCACCAAAATAAAGATATTCTCCCGTCAAAATCTAGGGAGATGATCCATCCCTTCCCATTCGCGCCCTATGGTGATATAAAAAAGAAACCAGTTAATCATATTATAAAACGGTAGTAAAAGCCTAGAAACAACTAAAACCGGCGATTTTGAACTGCCAAAGCCAATTCAGTAAAATGCGGGCTGTGGGGCAAGGATTTTTTTCGGTTCTTTTTAAGGTGCAAAGAAAGTATTTAAAAAAAGGAATTTTCCACCAAAATAAAGATATTATTCCGTCAAAATCTAGGGAGATGATCCATCCCTCCCCATTCGTGCCCTATGGTGAAATAAAAAAGAAACCAGTTAATCATATTATAAAACGGTAGTAAAAGCCTAGAAACAACTAAAACCGGCGATTTTGAACTGCCAAAGCCAATTCAGTAAAATGCGGGCTGTGGAGCAAGGATTTTTTTCGGTTCTTTTTAAGGTGCAAAGAAAGTATTTAAAAAAAGGAATTTTCCACCAAAATAAAGATATTCTTCCGTCAAAATCTAGGGAGATGATCCATCCCTCCCCATTCGTGCCCTATGGTGATATAAAAAAGAAACCAGTTAATCATATTATAAAACGGTAGTAAAAGCCTAGAAACAACTAAAACCGGCGATTTTGAACTGCCAAAGCCAATTCAGTAAAATGCGGTCTGTGGGGCAAGGATTTTTTTCGGTTCTTTTTAAGGTACAAAGAAAGTATTTAAAAAGAGGAATTTTCCACCAAAATAAAGATATTCTTCCGTCAAAATCTAGGGAGATGATCCATCCCTCCCCATTTGTGCCCTATGGTGATATAAAAAAGAAACCAGTTAATCATATTATAAAACGGTAGTAAAAGCCTAGAAACAACTAAAACCGGCGATTTTGAACTGCCAAAGCCAATTCAGTAAAATTCGGGCTGTGGGGCAAAGATTTTTTTCAGTTCTTTTTAAGGTGCAAAGAAAGTATTTTAAAAAAAGGAATTTTCCACCAAAATAAACATATTCTCCCGTCAAAATCTAGGGAGATGATCCATCCCTCCCCATCCCCTCCCCATTCGTGCCCTGTGTTGATATAAAAAAGAAACAAGTTAATCATATTATAAAACGGTAGTAAAAGCCTAGAAACAACTAAAACCGGCGATTTTGAACTGCCAAAGCCAATTCAGTAAAATGCGGACTGTGGGGCAAGGATTTTTTTTCGGTTCCTTTTAAGGTGCAAAGAAAGTATTTAAAAAAAAGGAATTTTCCACCAAAATAAAGATATTCTTCCGTCAAAATCTAGGGAGATGATCCATCCATCCCCATTTGTGCCCTATGGTGATATAAAAAAGAAACCAGTTAATCATATTATAAAACGGTAGTAAAAGCCTAGAAACAACTAAAACCGGCGATTTTGAACTGCCAAAGCCAATTCAGTAAAATGCGGGCTGTGGGGCAAGGATTTTTTTCGGTTCTTTTTAAGGTGCAAAGAAAGTATTTAAAAAAAGGAATTTTCCACCAAAATAAAGATATTCTCCCGTCAAAATCTAGGGAGATGATCCATCCCTCTCCATTCGTGCCCTATGGTGATATAAAAAAGAAACCAGTTAATCATATTATAAAACGGTAGTAAAAGCCTAGAAACAACTAAAACCGGCGATTTTGAACTGCCAAAGCCAATTCCGTAAAATGCGGGCTGTGGAGCAAGGATTTTTTTCGGTTCTTTTTAAGGTGCAAAGAAAGTATTTAAAAAAAGGAATTTTCCACCAAAATAAAGATATTCTCCCGTCAAAATCTAGGGAGATGATCCATCCCTCCTCATTCGTGCCCTATGGTGATATAAAAAAGAAACCAGTTAATCATATTATAAAACGGTAGTAAAAGCCTAGAAACAACTAAAACCGGTGATTTTGAACTGCCAAAGCCAATTCAGTAAAATGCGGGCTGTGGTGCAAGGATTTTTTTCGGTTCTTTTTAAGGTGCAAAGAAAGTATTTAAAAAAAGGAATTTTCCACCAAAATAAAGATATTCTCCCGTCAAAATCTAGGGAGATGATCCATCCCTCCCCATTCGTGCCCTATGGTGATATAAAAAAGAAACCAGTTAATCATATTATAAAACGGTAGTAAAAGCCTAGAAACAACTAAAACCGGTGATTTTGAACTGCCAAAGCCAATTCAGTAAAATGCGGGCTGTGGGGCAAGGATTTTTTTCGGTTCTTTTTAAGGTGCAAAGAAAGTATTTAAAAAAAGGAATTTTCCACCAAAATAAAGATATTCTGCCGTCAAAATCTAGGGAGATGATCCATCCCTCCCCATTCGTGCCCTATGGTGACATAAAAAAGAAACCAGTTAATCATATTATAAAACGGTAGTAAAAGCCTAGAAACAACTAAAACCGGCGATTTTGAACTGCCAAAGCCAATTCAGTAAAATGCGGGCTGTGGGTCAAGGATTTTTTTCGGTTCTTTTTAAGGTGCAAAGAAAGTATTTAAAAAAAGGAATTTTCCACCAAAATAAAGATATTCTTCCGTCAAAATCTAGGGAGATGATCCATCCCTCCCCATTCGTGCCCCATGGTGATATAAAAAAGAAACCAGTTAATCATATTATAAAACGGTAGTAAAAGCCTAGAAACAACTAAAACCGGCGATTTTGAACTGCCAAAGCCAATTCAGTAAAATGCGGTCTGTGGGGCAAGGATTTTTTTCGGTTCTTTTTAAGGTGCAAAGAAAGTATTTAAAAAGAGGAATTTTCCACCAAAATAAAGATATTCTTCCGTCAAAATCTAGGGAGATGATCCATCCCTCCCCATTAGTGCCCTATGGTGATATAAAAAAGAAACCAGTTAATCATATTATAAAACGGTAGTAAAAGCCTAGAAACAACTAAAACCGGCGATTTTGAACTGCCAAAGCCAATTCAGTAAAATGCGGGCTGTGGGGCAAGGATTTTTTTCGGTTCTTTTTAAGGTGCAAAGAAAGTATTTAAAAAAAGGAATTTTCCACCAAAATAAAGATATTCTCCCGTCAAAATCTAGGGAGATGATCCATCCCTCTCCATTCGTGCCCTATGGTGATATAAAAAAGAAACCAGTTAATCATATTATAAAACGGTAGTAAAAGCCTAGAAACAACTAAAACCGGCGATTTTGAACTGCCAAAGCCAATTCAGTAAAATGCGGGCTGTGGGGCAAGGATTTTTTTCGGTTCTTTTTAAGGTGCAAAGAAAGTATTTAAAAAAAGGAATTTTCCACCAAAATAAAGATATTCTGCCGTCAAAATCTAGGGAGATGATCCATCCCTCCCCATTCGTGCCCTATGGTGACATAAAAAAGAAACCAGTTAATCATATTATAAAACGGTAGTAAAAGCCTAGAAACAACTAAAACCGGCGATTTTGAACTGCCAAAGCCAATTCAGTAAAATGCGGGCTGTGGAGCAAGGATTTTTTTCGGTTCTTTTTAAGGTGCAAAGAAAGTATTTAAAAAAAAGGAATTTTCCACCAAAATAAAGATATTCTTCCGTCAAAATCTAGGGAGATGATCCATCCCTCCCCATTCGTGCCCTATGGTGATATAAAAAAGAAACCAGTTAATCATATTATAAAACGGTAGTAAAAGCCTAGAAACAACTAAAACCGGCGATTTTGAACTGCCAAAGCCAATTCAGTAAAATGCGGTCTGTGGGGCAAGGATTTTTTTCGGTTCTTTTTAAGGTGCAAAGAAAGTATTTAAAAAGAGGAATTTTCCACCAAAATAAAGATATTCTTCCGTCAAAATCTAGGGAGATGATCCATCCCTCCCCATTTGTGCCCTATGGTGATATAAAAAAGAAACCAGTTAATCATATTATAAAACGGTAGTAAAAGCCTAGAAACAACTAAAACCGGCGATTTTGAACTGCCAAAGCCAATTCAGTAAAATTCGGGCTGTGGGGCAAAGATTTTTTTCAGTTCTTTTTAAGGTGCAAAGAAAGTATTTTAAAAAAAGGAATTTTCCACCAAAATAAACATATTCTCCCGTCAAAATCTAGGGAGATGATCCATCCCTCCCCATCCCCTCCCCATTCGTGCCCTGTGTTGATATAAAAAAGAAACAAGTTAATCATATTATAAAACGGTAGTAAAAGCCTAGAAACAACTAAAACCGGCGATTTTGAACTGCCAAAGCCAATTCAGTAAAATGCGGACTGTGGGGCAAGGATTTTTTTTCGGTTCCTTTTAAGGTGCAAAGAAAGTATTTAAAAAAAAGGAATTTTACACCAAAATAAAGATATTATTCCGTCAAAATCTAGTGAGATGATCAATCCCTCCCCATTTGTGCCCTATGGTGATATAAAAAAGAAACCAGTTAATCATATTATAAAACGGTAGTAAAAGCCTAGAAACAACTAAAACCGGCGATTTTGAACTGCCAAAGCCAATTCAGTAAAATGCGGGCTGTGGGGCAAGGATTTTTTTCGGTTCTTTTTAAGGTGCAAAGAAAGTATTTAAAAAAAGGAATTTTCCACCAAAATAAAGATATTCTCCCGTCAAAATCTAGGGAGATGATCCATCCCTCTCCATTCGTGCCCTATGGTGATATAAAAAAGAAACCAGTTAATCATATTATAAAACGGTAGTAAAAGCCTAGAAACAACTAAAACCGGCGATTTTGAACTGCCAAAGCCAATTCCGTAAAATGCGGGCTGTGGAGCAAGGATTTTTTTCGGTTCTTTTTAAGGTGCAAAGAAAGTATTTAAAAAAAGGAATTTTCCACCAAAATAAAGATATTCTCCCGTCAAAATCTAGGGAGATGATCCATCCCTCCTCATTCGTGCCCTATGGTGATATAAAAAAGAAACCAGTTAATCATATTATAAAACGGTAGTAAAAGCCTAGAAACAACTAAAACCGGTGATTTTGAACTGCCAAAGCCAATTCAGTAAAATGCGGGCTGTGGGGCAAGGATTTTTTTCGGTTCTTTTTAAGGTGCAAAGAAAGTATTTAAAAAAAGGAATTTTCCACCAAAATAAAGATATTCTCCCGTCAAAATCTAGGAGATGATCCATCCCTCCCCATTCGTGCCCTATGGTGATATAAAAAAGAAACCAGTTAATCATATTATAAAACGGTAGTAAAAGCCTAGAAACAACTAAAACCGGTGATTTTGAACTGCCAAAGCCAATTCAGTAAAATGCGGGCTGTGGGGCAAGGATTTTTTCGGTTCTTTTTAAGGTGCAAAGAAAGTATTTAAAAAAAGGAATTTTCCACCAAAATAAAGATATTCTTCCGTCAAAATCTAGGGAGATGATCCATCCCTCCCCATTCGTGCCCTATGGTGATATAAAAAAGAAAACAGTTAATCATATTATAAAACGGTAGTAAAAGCCTAGAAACAACTAAAACCGGCGATTTTGAACTGCCAAAGCCAATTCAGTAAAATGCGGGCTGTGGGGCAAGGATTTTTTTCGGTTCTTTTTAAGGTGCAAAGAAAGTATTTAAAAAAAGGAATTTTCCACCAAAATAAAGATATTCTTCCGTCAAAATCTAGGGAGATGATCCATCCCTCCCCATCCCCTCCCCATTCGTGCCCTGTGTTGATATAAAAAAGAAACAAGTTAATCATATTATAAAACGGTAGTAAAAGCCTAGAAACAACTAAAACCGGCGATTTTGAACTGCCAAAGCCAATTCAGTAAAATGCGGACTGTGGGGCAAGGATTTTTTTTCGGTTCCTTTTAAGGTGCAAAGAAAGTATTTAAAAAAAGGAATTTTCCACCAAAATAAAGATATTCTTCCGTCAAAATCTAGGGAGATGATCCATCCCTCCCCATTTGTGCCCTATGGTGATATAAAAAAGAAACCAGTTAATCATATTATAAAACGGTAGTAAAAGCCTAGAAACAACTAAAACCGGCGATTTTGAACTGCCAAAGCCAATTCAGTAAAATGCGGGCTGTGGGGCAAGGATTTTTTTCGGTTCTTTTTAAGGTGCAAAGAAAGTATTTAAAAAAAGGAATTTTCCACCAAAATAAAGATATTCTCCCGTCAAAATCTAGGGAGATGATCCATCCCTCTCCATTCGTGCCCTATGGTGATATAAAAAAGAAACCAGTTAATCATATTATAAAACGGTAGTAAAAGCCTAGAAACAACTAAAACCGGCGATTTTGAACTGCCAAAGCCAATTCCGTAAAATGCGGGCTGTGGAGCAAGGATTTTTTTCGGTTCTTTTTAAGGTGCAAAGAAAGTATTTAAAAAAGGAATTTTCCACCAAAATAAAGATATTCTCCCGTCAAAATCTAGGGAGATGATCCATCCCTCCTCATTCGTGCCCTATGGTGATATAAAAAAGAAACCAGTTAATCATATTATAAAACGGTAGTAAAAGCCTAGAAACAACTAAAACCGGTGATTTTGAACTGCCAAAGCCAATTCAGTAAAATGCGGGCTGTGGGGCAAGGATTTTTTTCGGTTCTTTTTAAGGTGCAAAGAAAGTATTTAAAAAAAGGAATTTTCCACCAAAATAAAGATATTCTCCCGTCAAAATCTAGGGAGATGATCCATCCCTCCCCATTCGTGCCCTATGGTGATATAAAAAAGAAACCAGTTAATCATATTATAAAACGGTAGTAAAAGCCTAGAAACAACTAAAACCGGTGATTTTGAACTGCCAAAGCCAATTCAGTAAAATGCGGGCTGTGGGGCAAGGATTTTTTTCGGTTCTTTTTAAGGTGCAAAGAAAGTATTTAAAAAAAAGGAATTTTCCAACAAAATAAAGATATTGTTCCGTCAAAATCTGGGGAGATGATACATCCCTCCCCATTCGTGCCCTATGGTGATATAAAAAAGAAACCAGTTAATCATATTATAAAACGGTAGTAAAAGCCTAGAAACAACTAAAACCGGCGATTTTGAACTGCCAAAGCCAATTCAGTAAAATGCGGGCTGTGGGGCAAGGATTTTTTTCGGTTCTTTTTAAGGTGCAAAGAAAGTATTTAAAAAAGGAATTTTCCACCAAAATAAAGATATTCTTCCGTCAAAATCTAGGGAGATGATCCATCCCTCCCCATTCGTGCCCTATGGTGATATAAAAAAGAAACCAGTTAATCATATTATAAAACGGTAGTAAAAGCCTAGAAACAACTAAAACCGGCGATTTTTAACTGCCAAAGCCAATTCAGTAAAATTCGGGCTGTGGGGCAAAGATTTTTTTCAGTTCTTTTTAAGGTGCAAAGAAAGTATTTTAAAAAAAGGAATTTTCCACCAAAATAAACATATTCTCCCGTCAAAATCTAGGGAGATGATCCATCCCTCCCCATCCCCTCCCCATTCGTGCCCTGTGTTGATATAAAAAAGAAACAAGTTAATCATATTATAAAACGGTAGTAAAAGCCTAAAAACAACTAAAACCGGCGATTTTGAACTGCCAAAGCCAATTCAGTAAAATGCGGACTGTGGGGCAAGGATTTTTTTTCGGTTCCTTTTAAGGTGCAAAGAAAGTATTTAAAAAAAGGAATTTTCCACCAAAATAAAGATATTCTTCCGTCAAAATCTAGGGAGATGATCCATCCATCCCCATTTGTGCCCTATGGTGATATAAAAAAGAAACCAGTTAATCATATTATAAAACGGTAGTAAAAGCCTAGAAACAACTAAAACCAGCGATTTTGAACTGCCAAAGCCAATTCAGTAAAATGCGGGCTGTGGGGCAATGATTTTTTTCGGTTCTTTTTAAGGTGCAAAGAAAGTATTTAAAAAAAAGGAATTTTTCACCAAAATATAGATATTCTTCCGTCAAAATCTAGGGAGATGATCCATCCCTTTCCATTCGTGCCCTATGGTGATATAAAAAAGAAACCAGTTAATCATATTATAAAACGGTAGTAAAAGCCTAGAAACAACTAAAACCGGCGATTTTGAACTGACAAAGCCAATTCCGTAAAATGCGGGCTGTGGGGCAAGGATTTTTTTCGGTTCTTTTTAAGGTGCAAAGAAAGTATTTAAAAAAGGAATTTTCCACCAAAATAAAGATATTTTTCCGTCAAAATCTAGGGAGATGATCCATCCCTCCCCATTCGTGCCCTATGGTGATATAAAAAAGAAACCAGTTAATCATATTATAAAACGGTAGTAAAAGCCTAGAAACAACTAAAACCGGCGATTTTGAACTGCCAAAGCCAATTCAGTAAATTGCGGGCTGTGGGGCAAGGATTTTTTTCGGTTCTTTTTAAGGTGCAAAGAAAGTATTTAAAAAAAGGAATTTTCCACCAAAATAAAGATATTCTTCCGTCAAACTCTAGGGAGATGATCCATCCCTCCCCATTCGTGCCCTATGGTGATATAAAAAAGAAACCAGTTAATCATATTATAAAACGGTAGTAAAAGCCTAGAAACAACTAAAACCGGCGATTTTGAACTGCCAAAGCCAATTCAGTAAAATTCGGGCTGTGGGGCAAAGATTTTTTTCAGTTCTTTTTAAGGTGCAAAGAAAGTATTTTAAAAAAAGGAATTTTCCACCAAAATAAAGATATTCTCCCGTCAAAATCCAGGGAGATGATCCATCCCTCCCCATCACCTCCCCATTCGTGCCCTGTGTTGATATAAAAAAGAAACAAGTTAATCATATTATAAAACTGTAGTAAAAGCCTAGAAACAACTAAAACCGGCGATTTTGAACTGCCAAAGCCAATTCAGTAAAATGCGGACTGTGGGGCAAGGATTTTTTTTCGGTTCCTTTTAAGGTGCAAAGAAAGTATTTAAAAAAAGGAATTTTCCACCAAAATAAAGATATTCTTCCGTCAAAATCTAGGGAGATGATCCATCCCTCCCCATTTGTGCCCTATGGTGATATAAAAAAGAAACCAGTTAATCATATTATAAAACGGTAGTAAAAGCCTAGAAACAACTAAAACCGGCGATTTTGAACTGCCAAAGCCAATTCAGTAAAATGCGGGCTGTGGGGCAAGGATTTTTTCGGTTCTTTTTAAGGTGCAAAGAAAGTATTTAAAAAAGGAATTTTCCACCAAAATAAAGATATTCTTCCGTCAAACTCTAGGGAGATGATCCATCCCTCCCCATTCGTGCCCTATGGTGATATAAAAAAGAAACCAGTTAATCATATTATAAAACCGTAGTAAAAGCCTAGAAACAACTAAAACCGGCGATTTTGAACTGCCAAAGCCAATTCAGTAAAATTCGGGCTGTGGGGCAAGGATTTTTTTTCGGTTCTTTTTAAGGTGCAAAGAAAGTATTTTAAAAAAAGGAATTTTTCACCAAAATAAAGATATTCTTCCGTCAAAATCTAGGGAGATGATCCATCCCTCCCCATCACCTCCCCATTCGTGCCCTGTGTTGATACAAAAAAGATACAAGTTAATCATATTATAAAACGGTAGTAAAAGCCTAGAAACAACTAAAACCGGCGATTTTGAATTGCCAAAGCCAATTCAGTAAAATGCGGGCTGTGGGGCAAGGATTTTTTTCGGTTCTTTTTAAGGTGCAAAGAAAGTATTTAAAAAAAAGGAATTTTTAACCAAAATAAAGATATTCTTCCGTCAAAATCTAGGGAGATGATCCATCCCTCCCCATTCGTGCCCTATGGTGATATAAAAAAGAAACCAGTTAATCATATTATAAAACGGTAGTAAAAGCCTAGAAACAACTAAAACCGGCGATTTTGAACTGCCAAAGCCAATTCAGTAAAATGCGGGCTGTGGGGCAAGGATTTTTTTCGGTTCTTTCTAAGGTGCAAAGAAAGTATTTAAAAAAAGGAATTTTCTACCAAAATAAAGATATTCTTCCGTCAAATTCTAGGGAGATGATCCATCCCTCCCCATTCGTGCCCTATGGTGATATAAAAAAGAAACCAGTTAATCATATTATAAAACGGTAGTAAAAGCCTAGAAACAACTAAAACCGGCGATTTTGAACTGCCAAAGCCAATTCAGTAAAATTCGGGCTGTGGGGCAAAGATTTTTTTCAGTTCTTTTTAAGGTGCAAAGAAAGTATTTTAAAAAAAGGAATTTTCCACCAAAATAAAGATATTCTCCCGTCAAAATCTAGGGAGATGATCCATCCCTCCCCATCACCTCCCCATTCGTGCCCTGTGTTGATATAAAAAAGAAACAAGTTAATCATATTATAAAACGGTAGTAAAAGCCTAGAAACAACTAAAACCGACGATTTTGAACTGCCAAAGCCAATTCAGTAAAATGCGGGCTGTGGGGCAAGGATTTTTTTCGGTTCTTTTTAAGGTGCAAAGAAAGTATTTTAAAAAAAGGAATTTTCCACCAAAATAAAGATATTCTTCCGTCAAAATCTAGGGAGATGATCCATCCCTCCCCATTCGTGCCCTATGGTGATATAAAAAAGAAACCAGTTAATCAAGGAGGCACACTTGTGCCTCTATAAAGAGGCGACCCACCACAATTTTAAGCGATTTCAGGTCCTAGAGGTCGCAGAGAGACGGCGGTAATCGCATTTTGTAGCCCAAGCTCAAACTAAGAAACTTGCGAAATTTCATCCTCCTCCGACTTTATCTTCATGGGGTAAACTGGGCCGGAAGTTTGGACCCACCCACCACAGCCCCCCTTTAACGTTGTCCGATTGGGCTGAAATTTGGAGGTTAAGCTTTCCTAGGGCCCGGGAGATTATCCTCGAAATTTCAGCTTAATCCGATCACTCCTCAACGCCTCAACTCCTCAACGCCTCGCTCTTTACGCTAAAGTTTTTATTGTTTAAAAAAATGAATTGTGAGAAAGTCAAAATTTAGCGTAAAGAGCGAGGCGTTGAGGAGGGCACAGCCTCTTTCATATACGGAATAATTTCTGTTCGTTTTAAGATTTAATGTCGCTCCTTACTTTCAGTTTAAAAAAACTTTTTTTATTTAAAGGCTGCGAAAGCGGGGGTTTGGGGGCGGCAGCCCCCAACTGTGCCTCCTAATCCCTGTACGTTTTAAGGTTCGACCTTGTAACTCAGCCTCTTTAACTCTTTAGAAAACGTAGTTTTTTTCAAATAATCATATTATAAAACGGTAGTAAAAGCCTAGAAACAACTAAAACCGGCGATTTTGAACTGCCAAAGCAAATTCAGTAAAATTCGGGCTGTGGGGCAAAGATTTTTTTCGGTTCTTTTTAAGGTGCAAAGAAGGTATTTTAAAAAAAGGAATTTTCCACCAAAATAAAGATATTCTCCCGTCAAAATCTAGGGAGATGATCCATCCCTCCCCACAACCTCCCCATTCGTGCCCTGTGTTGATATAAGAAAGAAACAAGTTAATCATATTATAAAACGGTAGTAAAAGCCTAGAAACAACTAAAACCGGCGATTTTGAACTGCCAAAGCCAATTCAGTAAAATGCGGGCTGTGGGGCAAGGATTTTTTCGGTTCTTTTTAAGGTGCAAAGAAAGTATTTAAAAAAAAAGGAATTTTCCACCAAAATAAAGATATTGTTCCGTCAAAATCTAGGGAGATGATCCATCCCTCCCCATTCGTGCCCTATGGTGATATAAAAAAGAAACCAGTTAATCATATTATAAAACGGTAGTAAAAGCCTAGAAACAACTAAAACCGGCGATTTTGAACTGCCAAAGCCAATTCAGTAAAATTCGGGCGGTGGGGCAAAGATTTTTTTCGGTTCTTTTTAAGGTGCAAAGAAAGCATTTTAAAAAAAGGAATTTTCCACCAAAATAAAGATATTCTCCCGTCAAAATCTAGGGAGGTGATCCATCCCTCCCCATAACCTCCCCATTCGTGCCCTGTGTTGATATAAAAAAAGAAACAAGTTAATCATATTATAAAACGGTAGTAAAAGCCTAGAAACAACTAAAACCGGCGATTTTGAACTGCCAAAGCCAATTCAGTAAAATGCGGGCTGTGGGGCAAGGATTTTTTTCGGTTCTTTTTAAGGTGCAAAGAAAGTATTTAAAAAAAAGGAATTTTCCACCAAAATAAAGATATTGTTCCGTCAAAATCTAGGGAGATGATCCATCCCTCCCCATTCGTGCCCTATGGTGATATAAAAAAGAAACCAGTTAATCATATTATAAAACGGTAGTAAAATCCTAGAAACAACTAAAACCGGCAATTTTGAACTGCCAAAGCCAATTCAGTAAAATTCGGGCTGTGGGGCAAAGAATTTTTTCGGTTCTTTTTAAGGTGCAAAGAAAGTATTTTAAAAAAGGAATTTTCCACCAAAATAAAGAAATTCTTCCGTCAAAATCTAGGGAGATGATCCATCCCTCCCCATCACCTCCCCATTCGTGCCATGTGCTGATATAAAAAAGAAACAAGTTAATCATATTATAAAACGGTAGTAAAAGCCTAGAAACAACTAAAACCGGCGATTTTGAACTGCCAAAGCCAATTCAGTAAAATGCGGGCTGTGGGGCAAGGATTTTTTTCGGTTCTTTTTAAGGTGCAAAGAAAGTATTTAAAAAAAAGGAATTTTCCACCAAAATAAAGATATTTTTCCGTCAATTTCTGGGGAGATGATCCATCCCTCCCCATTCGTGCCCTATGGTTATATAAAAAAGAAACCAGTTAATCATATTATAAAACGGTAGTAAAAGCCTAGAAACAACTAAAACCGGCGATTTTGAACTGCCAAAGCCAATTCAGTAAAATTCGGACTGTGGGGCAAAGATTTTTTTCGGTTCTTTTTAAGGTGCAAAGAAAGTATTTTAAAAAAAGGAATTTTCCACCAAAATAAAGATATTCTCCCGTCAAAATCTAGGGAGATGATCCATCCCTCCCCATCACCTCCCCATTCGTGCCCTGCGTTGATATAAAAAAGAAACAAGTTAATCATATTATAAAACGGCAATAAAAGCCTAGAAATAATTAAAACCGGCGATTTTGAACTGCCAAAGCCAATTCAGTAAAATTCGGACTGTGGGGCAAAGATTTTTTTCGGTTCTTTTTAAGGTGCAAAGAAAGTATTTTAAAAAAAGGAATTTTCCACCAAAATAAAGATATTCTCCCGTCAAAATCTAGGGAGATGATCCATCCCTCCCCATCACCTCCCCATTCGTGCCCTGTGTTGATAAAAAAAAGAAACAAGTTAATCATATTATAAAACGGTAGTAAAAGCATAGAAACAACTAAAACCAGCGATTTTGAACTGCCAAAGCCAATTCAGTAAAATGCGGGCTGTGGGGCAAGGATTTTTTTCGGTTCTTTTTAAGGTGCAAAGAAAGTATTTAAAAAAAAGGAATTTTCCACCAAAATAAAGATATTCTTCCGTCAAAATCTAGGGAGATGATCCATCCCTCCCCATCACCTCCCCATTCGTGCCCTGTGTTGATAAAAAAAAGAAACCAGTTAATCATATTATAAAACGGTAGTAAAAGCCTAGAAACAACTAAAACCGGCGATTTTGAACTGCCAAAGCCAATTTAGTAAAATTCGGGCTGTGGTGCAAGGATTTTTTTTCAGTTCTTTTTAAGGTGCAAAGAAAGTATTTTAAAAAAAGGAATTTTCCACCAAAATAAAGATATTCTCCCGTCAAAATCTAGGGAGATGATCAATCCCTCCCCATCACCTCCCCATTCGTACCCTGTGTTGATATAAAAAAGAAACAAGTTAATCATATTATAAAACGGTAGTAAAAGCCTAGAAACAACTAAAACCGGCGATTTTGAACTGCCAATTCAGTAAAATGCGGGATTTGGGGCAAAGATTTTTTCGGTTCTTTTTAAGGTGCAAAGAAAGTATTTAAAAAAAAAGGAATTTTCCACCAAAATAAAGATATTCTTCCGTCAAAATCTAGGGAGATGATCCATCCCTCCCCATTCGTGCCCTATGGTGATATAAAAAAGAAACCAGTTAATCATATTATAAAACGGTAATAAAAGCCTAGAAACAACTAAAACCGGCGATTTTGAACTGCCAAAGCCAATTCAGTAAAATGCGGGCTGTGGGGCAAGGATTTTTTCGGTTCTTTTTAAGGTGCAAAGAAAGTATTTAAGAAAAAGGAATTTTCCACCAAAATAAAGATATTCTTCCGTCAAAATCTAGGGAGATGATCCATCCCTCCCCATTCGTGCCCTATGGTGATATAAAAAAGAAACCAGTTAATCATATTATAAAACGGTAGTAAAAGCCTAGAAACAACTAAAACCGGCTGTTTTGAACTGCCAAAGCCAATTCAGTAAAATTTGGGCTGTGGGGCAAAGATTTTTTTCGGTTCTTTTTAAGGTGCAAAGAAAGTATTTTAAAAAAAGGAATTTTCCACCAAAATAAAGATATTCTCCCGTCAAAATATAGGGAGATGATCCATCCCTCCCCATTCGCGCCCTATGGTGATATAAAAAAGAAACCAGTTAATCATATTATAAAACGGTAGTAAAAGCCTAGAAACAACTAAAACCGGCAATTTTGAACTGCCAAAGCCAATTCAGTAAATTGCGGGCTGTGGGGCAAGGATTTTTTTCGGTTCTTTTTAAGGTGCAAAGAAAGTATTTAAAAAAGGAATTTTCCACCAAAATAAAGATATTCTGCCGTCAAAATCTAGGAGATGATCCATCCCTCCCCATTCGTGCCCTATGGTGACATAAAAAAGAAACCAGTTAATCATATTATAAAACGGTAGTAAAAGCCTAGAAACAACTAAAACCGGCGATTTTGAACTGCCAAAGCCAATTCAGTAAAATGCGGGCTGTGGGGCAAGGATTTTTTCGGTTCTTTTTAAGGTGCAAAGAAAGTATTTAAAAAAAGGAATTTTCCACCAAAATAAAGATATTCTTCCGTCAAAATCTAGGGAGATGATCCATCCCTCCCCATTCGTGCCCCATGGTGATATAAAAAAGAAACCAGTTAATCATATTATAAAACGGTAGTAAAAGCCTAGAAACAACTAAAACCGGCGATTTTGAACTGCCAAAGCCAATTCAGTAAAATGCGGGCTGTGGGGCAAGGATTTTTTTCGGTTCTTTTTAAGGTGCAAAGAAAGTATTTAAAAAAAAGGAATTTTTCACCAAAATAAAGATATTCTTCCGTCAAAATCTAGGGAGATGATCCATCCCTCCCCATCACCTCCCCATTCGTGCCCTGTGTTGATAAAAAAAAGAAACCAGTTAATCATATTATAAAACGGTAGTAAAAGCCTAGAAACAACTAAAACCGGCGATTTTGAACTGCCAAAGGCAATTCAGTAAAATGCGGGCTGTGGGGCAAGGATTTTTGTCGATTCTTTTTAAGGGCGCAAAGATATCTAAAAAAATAGAGTTTTTCACCAAAATAAGGATATTCTTTCTTCAAAATTTAGGGGGATAATCCATCCCTCCCCATTCGTTCCCTGTGTTGACATAATAAAGAAAAAAGTTAATCATATTTATAAAACGGTACTAAAAGCCTAGAAACAACTAAAACCAGCAATTTTAAACTGCCCAAGCACGTTGTTTATTGAAAAAGCTGATTATAATTTTAGTGATTTTGTTACTAATTTAGTGATTTTTCTCAAGATTCTAGTTATTTTTTTTTGCTGATTTAGAGCTTAATTTTCAAGAATCTAGTGATTTATTTTTTAATCGGGTGGCGACCCTGGTTAGCCACCTTTCTGGCGACCTTCCAATAGCACACTGATGCAGTAGGCCCTATTGGAATACCATCATTCATTAAAATCTGTATCTACAAATATTTTGGTTCTAGGCGAATACCCCCCGAGAAAATACCCTCCATGGAAAATGAAGCTTTCCAAACTTGAGAATTTTATTTGAGTTGTTTCTTTTTAATTTCCGTAGGGGGAAGGAATTTCGGTACTTGTGTATTATGCGCCACTCACTCACGTTTACGCTGTGCAGAAGTCAAGAATACACCGTTTTTTTTTTTTGTTAGTTTCTTAGTTACTTTAGAAATAAATTTGCGCTATAGATTTGCATATTAGGGGGGAGGGGTAAGCATAGCGGGTCTGCATTCAAAATTTGTTTGGTACAATTATTCTCCATATTAGATAGATAGACAAATAAGTGTACTTTAAAGCCAAATATACTGCCATAAACACAGTAAAATAACATAAATGAAAGGCATAACTAACAAACTTTGATCAGCGATCAAACAGTTCGTGATAACGAATTGTAAGTAAGGAGCGACCCGGCTCAATAGTAAATAGCTCAAAACTCTAAAAAACGGAATTTTGATACCAGTAGATACATCAAAAGAATTGGATTTTTATGCTGATTTCAAACATATAAGTTTCATCAAGTTTAATTTTATCCATACAAAATTACGAGCCTGAAAAAATTTGCCTTATTTTCGATAAAGGGGAAAAAACCCCCGAAAAGTGATATAATCTTAATGAAAATCAAACTCTGAGATTCAGCGTAACAGAAAACCCTACTGTAGAGGTTTCAAGCTCCTATCTGGAAAAATGTGGAATGCTGTATTTTTTGCAAGAAGAAAGATCACGGATTGTGTGTTCATTTGTTTGTTTTTTCTTCCCAGGGGTGATTGTATCGATCCAGTAGTCCTAGAATATCGGGAGAGGGCTCATTTGAACGGAAAATAAAAGTTGTAGTGCCCTTTTGAGTGACCATAACAATTGGAGGGCAACTTGGCCCCCCTCCCACGTTAACTTTTTCCCGAAGTCACCCAATCAAAATTTTGAGATAGCCATTTTGTTCAGCATTGTCGAAAATCAAATAAATATGTCTTTGATGATGACTTAATCCCCCACAGTTCCCGTTGGAAGGGTTGCAGGTTATGAACTTTGCCCATTGTTTACATACATTATTGGCTATTGGGAAGCATACAGACGTTTTTGGAGGGATCTTTTCTGGTATGCGGGAGGAGGGAAGGGGGGTCAAAGGGGGAGGGGGGTTAAGTGGGAGGATCTTTCTATGGAGGATGTTTCCTTGGGAGAAGGATAATTTCTATGAAGGGGGTGCCGGATTTTCCAGCATTATTTAAAAAACAATCAGAAATTAAATAAAAAAAACAAAATTTATCAACTGAAAGTAAGAAGCAACACTAAAACTTAAAATAGACAAAAATTATTACGTATATGAGGGGTTCCGCCCCCAAGTCAATACCTCGCTCTTTACACTAAAGTTTTTTTTGTACTTTCAAGAGCTATCTAGTCTAATTAAACGGCCTTTGTGATTCAGGGATTTGTGATTCGAACAAAATTCGAACTTTGCCGTATAGAGCGAGGTATTGACTAGGGGGCGAACTCCCTCATATTCGTAATAATTTTTGTTCGTTTTAAGCCTGAACAAATTTTTCAGGCTCAGACGAGCCTGAAAAATTTGCCTTATTTTCGAAAAAAAGGGGGGAACACCCCCTAAAAGTGATAGAATCTTAATGAAAATCAAACCACAAGATTAAGCGCAACAGATATGTTTCAAGCTCCTATCTGCAAAAATGTGGAATTTTGTATTTTTTGCCAGAAGAAAGATCACGGATGCGTTTTTTTTCCAGGGGTGATCGTATCGATCCAGTAGTCCTAGAATATCGTGAGAGGTATCATGTGAACAGAAATTTAAAGTTCTACTGCCCTTTCAGAGTTCCAAAAAATTCAAGGGCAATTTGACCCCCTCTCACGCTAATTTGTTTCCCGAAGTCACCCAATCAAAATTTTGAGATAGCCATTTTGTTCAACATAGTCGAAAATTTAATAAATATGTCTTTGAGGATGACTTAATCCCCCATAGTTTCCGGGGGAAGGGCAGCAAGTTATTACCTTTGCCCATTGTTTACATATAGTAGTGATTATTGGGAAGTATACGGACGTTCTTTACTTAAGACGCTGCCTAAGTAAAGAACGATGTTGGCACAATGTATTATTATTTTTTTCTTCTTCCATATCAGGGCATTTCGTATCGAAGAATTTGTCGTAGAAACTTCGAAAAGGGCTCATTCAAATTGAAATTGGAATGGCTAGTGCCATATTTAATAGTCGAAAGTGATTGGAAGTCAGCTAACACCCCTTCCACGCACATCATTTCCCCAAACACATCCAATCAAAATTTTGAGATAGCCATTTTGTTCAGCGTAGTTGATTTCCACATAGAAATTATGTTTTTGAGGAAGACACTCCCCCAAAGCCCTCAGGGCAAGGGTTGTAAGTTATGCCATGGGAGCATATAAGAATGATGTTGGCACAATGTATTATTTATTTTTTTTTTCTTTAGACCATGGCACTTCGTATCGAAGAAGTTGTCGAAGAAACTTCAAAAACGGCTCATTCAATCGGAAGTTGGAGTGGCTTGTGCTCTTTCCAATAGTCGAAAGTAATTGGAAGGAAACCAACACCCCTTCCACGCCCACTATTTCGCGGAACACATCCAATCAAAATTTTGAGATAGCCATTTTGTTCAGCGTAGTTGATTTCCAGATAGAGATTATATTTTTGAGGAGGACACTCCCCCAGAGCCCTCAGGGCAAGGGTTGTAAGTTATTCCCTGGGACATTTAAAGTTTTTTGTAAAAATCGTTGTTGTAAAAACTTCAAAAAAGGCTCATTCGATCGGAAATTCAAAGGGCTAGTGACCTTTTTAATAGTCGAAAGTGATTGGAGGGCAACCAACCTCCCTCTCAAGCCTACCTTTTCACAAAATACATCCAATCAAAATTTTAAGATAACCATTTTGTTCAACATGGTTGAAAGTTCTGGAAATTAGGTCTTTGAGGATGACAACCCCCCACAGCCCTCAGGGCAAAGGTTGTAAGTTATGCCGTGGGGGGATATAAGGTTTTTATAGGAAGCATTGTCGTAGAAATTTCAACAAGGACTCATTCGATTGGAAATTAGATCTTTGATTTTAAAGTATTATTTTCTTTTTCCCTGAAAAGACTATGTCAATACAAAACGAACAGAAATTAATTAAAAAAAAACTTTTTCCACAAAATAAGTTTTTCAAAGAAAAGTAAAGAACTCCATGAAACCGAAAATGAGCAAAAATGAAACCCAAAACGAACAGAAATTACAATAAATAACCGAGTCAAATTCAAAACGAGCAGAAATTAACATGAGTTGGGCTCACAAGCCCTATGCCTTCCCAAGGCTAGAACATAATTTCACTTTACTGAAAGAATACAAATAATGCGCAGTGTCAGTTTAATATACAAATACTGATATTTAGTAATCAAAATGTAAATATTATTTGATTTATTAAAGTTATAAAAGTAAAAATATTTATAATTTTTTAGTAATATGCAAATTATGTTCTGGCCTTGGGAAGGCATAGGGGTTGTGAGCCCAACTCATTTTAATTTCTGCTCGTTTTGAGTTTGACTCGACTATTTATTGTAATTTCTATCCGTTTTGGGTGTCATTTTTGCTCATTTTTGGTTTAATGGAGTTCTTTACTTTCTTTGAAAAACTTATTTTGTGGAAAAAGTTTTTTAATTAATTTCTGTTCGTTTTATATTGACATAGTCTTTTCAGGGAAAAAGAAAATAATACTTTAAAATCAAAGATCTAATTTCGAATTTCCAATCGAATGAGGTTTCATTTTTGCTCATTTTTGGTTTAATGGAGTTCTTTATTTTTCTTTGAAAAACTTATTTTGTAGAAAAAGATTTTTTTAATTAATTGGATAAAAAACAAGCTTTTTCAAATGAAAGTAAGGAGTAACAATAAAATTTAAAACGAACAGAAATTATTATTTATATGAGGGGGTTCGCCCCCTAGTCAATACCTCGCTCTTTACGCTAATTTTTTTGAGTAATTTCAAAAGAGGTATCTAGTCTAATTAAACAGGCTTTGTGATTTAGGGATTTGTGATTCGAAGAAAATTTGAACTTTAGCGTAATATTTGAACCCATAATACACAAGTAACAAAACTCCTTCCCCCTATAGAAATTAACAAAATAAAACTCAAATAAAATTCTCAAATTAGGAAATCCTTCTTTTCCACGGGGGGAGTATTTTCTGGGAGGTAAAGTATTTGGACAGTTTTAAATCAGAAAACAATTTTCTAGGCATATAGCCACTAAAAATTACAAAAGAATAGCGAGGTATCTGCAAATTTTGTTAACTAAAAAAAAAAAAATTAAGTGTTTTTTTTCCAAGTGTTTTTTTTTCAATGACCGTTTTTCCGAGTATTAAATACTATTATTAGGTTTATGTAGTGTTTCATTTAAGTGTTATATGATGATCGCTATGGGCGCTGGCAAGAGGGAACTGACATATTTATTCCATTGCCCTTAAAAAAAAATTCGTCTCTAAGCTACATTAAAAAAAGTTTTTTCAACTAAAAGTAAGGAGCAGCATGCTGGTAGACATGGGAATGTAACATTTTAGCTGAATAAAGAAACAACTTAATTAATTCCAACTCCCCAACATTTATCTTTCAACATTTATATGAAGCCTCAAGAAGAGAAACCAGTTTGTCCATTAAAATGGACTTTTTTAGGAATCTACCTTACCCCCACCCAAATAATGACTCACCCACCTCATTATAGCTGATACGCAATTATAGATCACCGAACTTAGCCTGTTTTCATTACAAATAAAGCGAATCAACTTGGTTGAATCCAGTACTGCCACCGTGTGGCATTACTTGTTTTGCAACTGAAAGGCCTAAAATGTAATTATTGATACTTTTAAATCAATTACCTGCTCAGAATTTTAAATTGATTGTAAATTTATCCTCTTCGGGGTAAAGTCGTAGTTTGGTGCCCTAAAATCATAGGCAGCACAATCGCACTAACTGAGTAAAGAACGATGTTGGCGCAATGTATTATTTATTATTTTTTTTCCATACCAGAGCACTTCCTATCGAAGGAATTGTCGAAAAAACTTGGAAAAGGGCTCAATCAATTGGAAATTGGAATGGCTAGTGTCTTTTTATTAGTCGAAAGTGATTGGAAGGCATTTAAGACCCTTCCACGCTCACCATTTTCCTAAACACATCCAATCAAAATTTTGAGATAGCCATTTTGTTCGGCGTAGTTGATTTCCAGATAGAAAATATGTTTTTGAGGAGGACACTCCCCCACAACGCTCAGGGCGAGGGTTTTAAGTTATGCTCTGGGGGCATATAAGAACGATGTTGGCACAATGTATTATTTATAATTTTTTTCATTTAGACCAGGGCACTTCGTATTGAAGAAGTTGTCGTAGAAACTTCAAAAAGGGCTGATTCAATTGGAAATTGGAGTGGCTAGTACCCTTTTTAATAGTCGAAAGTGATTGGAAGGTAACTAACGCCCCGTCCACACCCGCCATTTCCCGAAACACATCAAATCAAAACTTTGAGATAGCCATTTTGTCCCACGCAGTTCAAAGTTCAGGAAATTATACCTTTGAGCAGGACACTCCCCCCACAGTTTTCAGGGCAGGGGTTATAATTTATCTCCTGGGGGCATATAAGGTTTTTGTTGAAATCTTTGTCATAGAAACTTTAAAAGGGGTTCATTCGATTGGAAATTCAAAGGCCTAGTGCCCTTTTTTATATTTGAAAATGATTTCAGGGAAACTAACCCCCCTCTCACGCCCACCTTTTCCCAAAAAACATCCAATCAAAATTTTTATATAGACATTTTATTCAACGTAGTTGACAGATTCGAAATTAGGTCTTTAAGAAGGACAACCCCTCCCCCCCCCCACAGCCCACAGGGCAAGAGTTATAAGTTAGGCCATGGGGGCATATAAGGTTTTTATAGATAGCGATGTTGTAGAAATTTCAAAAAGGGTTCTTTCAATCTGAAAATCAAAGGGCTAGTTCCCTTTTTAATAGTAGAAAGTGATTGAAGGGCAACTAACCCCCCCCCCCCCCTATCACGCCCTCCATTTCCCCAAACACATCCAATCCCAATTTTGAGATATCCATTTTGTTCAACGTAGTTGAAAGTTCTGGAAGTTAGGTCTTTTAGGATGATAACCCCCTCAGAGCGCTCAGTAACAAGGGTGGTAAGTTATGCCCTGGGGGCATATAAGGTTTATATAGAAAGTTGTTTTAGAAATTTCAAAAAAGGCTCATTTGATTGGAAATTGAAATCGCCCATTCTAATAGTCAAAAGTGAGTGGAGAGTAATTAACCCCCCTCTCACGCCCACCATTTCCCCAAAAACATTCAATCAAAGTTTATAGATGGCCATTTTGTTCAATGTAGTTGAAAGTTCTGGAAATTATGTATTTAAGGATGACAAACCCTCCAGATCCCCCAGGGCAAAGGTTGTAAGTGCCCTAGGGGCATATAAGGTTTTCATATATAGAGTTGTTGTAAAATCTTCAAAAAGGGCTTATTCAATTGGAAATTGAGAGGGCAGTAGTATCCTAGGTGCTGATTTGACGAGCACATTGACGAGCACAAGAATTTACACTACAGTTTCAATTGCACAAGGAATTGCACAAGAATATACAGTACAGTTTCAAAAATACATGAAAATATACATTGAATTGCGCAAGAAAAACCCATGGTTGTGTCATTAAACTCACGCGTGAATACTCTAAAAGTTGGCAAGGTTTTTGTTTTTGATAAGAATTGCACAATGAATGTATCGTTTGACGTTTCCTAAACATTGCAAAAAAGAAACACGCTTTTACAATCGGAATTCATTGATTGACATTTGCAAAAAAGGGGTAATTAGTGATTGGATAATTTTTTAACGTGAGGGGTCAATTTTGGAGGGAAAATCAAAAATACTCAGAATTGAAAATAAATGAGAACTGCCTCAAGGGGACGGCTCAGCGGCCCGTCCGGCCCCCAGGACGGAAGGCAGGCTAGAGAGGGGGGTCAATAGGGGATGTACATACAAAAACACTAATAGTCGAAAATAACCGGGATTTGGCCCAAGGGGCGGGCACAGAGGCCATGCCATCCCCCAGGTCTGAGGGCAGGGGAGGGGTCAATTTTGGAGTGAAAACCAAAAATACTCAGAATCGAAAATAACCGGGATCTGCCTCAAGGGCAAGGCTCAGAGGCCCTTCGTTCCCCCATTTGTGAGGGCAGGGGAGGGGGTCAATCTTGGAGGGAAAATCAAAAATACTCAGAATCGAAAATAAATGGGATCTGCCTCCAGGGGAAGGCTCAGAGGCCCTTCGTTCCCCCATTTCTGACGGTAGGGGAGAGGGGTCAATTTTGGAAGGAAAACCAAAAATACTCATAATCGAAAATAAATGGGATCTGCCTCATGGGAAAGGCTCAGAGGCCCTTCGTTCCCCCATTTCTGAGGGAAAGGGAGGAGGGGGTCAATTTTGGAGGGAAAACCAAAAATACTCAGAATCTAAAATAAATGGGATCTGCCTCAAGGGGAAGGCTCAGAGGCCCTTCGTTCCCAAATTTCTGAGGGCAGGGGAGGGGGCGGGGGAGTCAATTTCAAAGGGAAAACCAAAAATACTCAGAATCGAAAATAAACGGGAATCTCTGTTTACATGTCTGATTCTTTTTGTTTGTCTGCCCAGGGTGGTGTATGCAAGTCCAAGTTTGGTTTTAAGACCTACGTTTCTTATGTTTTTGTGGGTGTTTGCGCCACGGTCTGTATTATTTGAGAAGTTAACTTTACTAGTTCGTGTATTAACTTGTCTAAAATCATGAATTAGAATGGTTAATTAGCCGTTTGGGTTTTAAGACTTAGTTTTTTAGATTTTCGTGGGTGTTAGGTTCCTGGGATTTATTATTTGAGAAGTTAACTTTAGTATTTCATAGTTTGACTTGCCTGAAATCATGAATTAGAATATTTAATTGGCTGTTTGGGGATTTTCAGACCTAGGTTTTTTAGATTTTCGTGGGTGTTTGGTTCCCGGGGTGTATTATTTGAGAAGTTAACTTTAGTATTTCGTGATTTTACGTGCCTGAAATCATGAATTATAATAGTTAATTATCTGTTTGGGTTTTCAGACCTAGTTTTTTTTAGATTTTCGGGGTGTTAGGTTCCTGGGATTTATTATTTGAGAAGATAACTTTAGTATTTCATAGTTTGACTTGCCTGAAATCATGAATTAGAATATTTAATTGGCTGTTTGGGGATTTTCAGACCTAGGTTTTTTAGATTTTCGTGGGTGTTTGATTCCCGGGGTTTATTATTTGATAAGTTAACTTTAGTATTTCCTGATTTGACGTGCCTGAAATCATGAATTAGAAAAGTTAATTAGCTTTTTGGGTTTTCAGACCTAGTTTTTTAGATTTTCGAGTGTGTTAGGTTCCTAGGATTTATTATTTGAGAAGTTAACTTTAGTATGTTATGGTTTGACTTTTCTGAAATCATGAATTAGAATATTAAATTGACTGTTTGGGGATTTTCAGACATAGGTGTTGTAGATTTTCGTGTGTGTTTGACTCCTGGGGTTTATTATTTTATAAGTTAAATTTAGTATTTTGTGGTTTTACGTGCCTGAAATCATGAAATAGAATAGTTAATTAGCTGTTTGGGTTTTCAGACCTAGTTTTATAGATTTTCGTGGGCGTTAGGTTCCTGGGATTTATTATTTGAGAAGTTAACTTTAGTATTTCGTATTTGACGTGCCTAAAATCATGAACTAGGATATTTAATTGGCTGTTTGGGGATTTTCAGACATAGATTTTTTAGGTTTTTGTGTGTGTTTGACTCGTGGGGTTTATTATTTGAGAAGTTAACTTTAGTATTTTGTGGTTTTACGTGCCTGAAATCATGAATTAGAATATTTAATTAGCTGTTTAGGGTTTTCAGACATAGGTTTTTTTAGATTTTCGTGGATGTTTGACACCTGGGGTTTATTATTTGAGAAGTTAACTTTAGTATTTCGTGATTTGACGTGCCTGAAATCATGAATTAGAATAGTTAATTAGCTGTTTGGGTTTTCAGACCTAGTTTTTCAGATTTTCGTGGGTGTTAGGTTCCTGGGATTTATTATTTGAGAAGTTAACTTTAGTATTTCATAGTTTGACTTGCCTGAAATCATGAATTTGAATATTTAATTGGCTGTTTGGGGATTTTCAGACCTAGGTGTTTTAGATTTTCGCGGGTGTTTGGTTCCCGGGGTTTATTATTTGAGAAGTTAACTTTAGTATTTCGTGATTTGACGTGCCTGAAATCATGAATTAGAATAGTTAATTAGCTGTTTGAGTTTTCAGACCTAGTTTTTTAGATTTTCGTGGGTGTTAGGTTCCTGGGATTTATTATTTGAGAAGTTAACTTTAGTATTTCATAGTTTTACTTGCCTGAAATCATGAATTAGAATATTTAATTGGCAGTTTGGGGATTTTCAGACCTAGGTTTTTTAGATTTTCGTGTGTGTTTGACTCCTGGGATTTATTATTTGAGAAGTTGACTTTAGTATTTTGTGGTTTTACGTGCCTGAAATCATGCATTAGAATAGTTAATTTGCTGTTTGGGTTTTCAGACCTATTTTTTTTATATTTTCGTGGGCGTTAGGTTACTGGGATTTATTATTTGAGAAGTTAACTTTAGTATTTCGTATTTGACGTGCCTGAAATCATGAATTAGAATATTTAATTGGCTGTTTGGGGATTTTCAGACCTAGGTTTTTTAGGTTTTCATGTGTGTTTGACTCCTAGGGTTTATTATTTGAGAAGTTAACTTTAGTATTTTGTGGTTTTACGTGTCTGAAATCATGAATTAGAATATTTAATTAGCTTTTTAGGGTTTTCAGACCTAGGTTTTTTAGATTTTCGTGGAGGGGTTTGAGGGACTCTGTTGTTTTATTCCGTGTGATTTTTTCTTTACTTGGTGGTCATTCAAAAAGCGAGGATTTCTGTTAAATAAATTATTCTTATACCTTTTAAAATAGCTTTACGGGGTTTGATGGACTCTGTTGTTTTTATTCCATGTGATTTTTTCTTTACTTGATGGTCATTCAAAAAGCGAGGATATCTGTTAAATAAATAATTCTTATACCTTTTAAAATAGCTTTACGGGGTTTGAGGGACTCTGTTGTTATATTCCGTGTGATTTTTTCTTTACTTGATGGTCATTCAAAAAGCGAGGATTTCTGTTAAATAAATAATTCTTATATTTTTTCCGTTCAATTATTTTCAGTGTAAGCCAATATAATGCTAGGGGGAGTAAAAACGGTAGTTATTTAGTACGCGGTAACCAGGTGACTTGATATGCTTCATTAGAAATAGGTTATTGCTAATGATACCTCCTCGACAGATATTTTCATGGCTCAAACAATTGTACTCTATGCTTGCCCAGAGACACAATGTGGCTCTCCCGTTATTGCTCTATGGCCAGTTATCGACACTACCTAGTTTATTGCATGTATTAAAGCAGTATTTTTTACACAGTGGAATGATAAACAAGTAACTAATATCTCTAAAAAAGTGAAGATGAAGCATTTCAAGAAAGTGTGTTCACATGATAGTGTTATTGTAGCATTGAATGCTGAGAAGGAGAAGTATTTAAATTATGAAACAAGTACAAGTGGTAGCACTATCGGAAACGTATGCGTGCATTGTTATGACAGTAAGGAATTGAATTTCTTTGGAGTACCAAAAAATTCAACTCTTATGATGGTGGATATGCGAGATTGAGATCTCCGGAGATTATTGCACTCAAAGAGAATGCCAAAATAAAAATAGTAGTTGATAAAGAGGGGTATCTTCTTGCTAGTGCTTGTGGTAACATGTTACCCAGTGTTAAACCATATCGTCAGCTTTCGGGTATTAGCATTCAAATGAAAGCAAAGACGAAAAGAAAGGTCTACTCTTCTACTAATATCATAAACCATATCTTGTCTACATGCCGGAACTCTTACCTTTGTAAAAAATGTGATAATAGACAGTGAATTGCCAGAAAATTTAAAAGGGCATTGGCAGAAAATATCAATAAGGAATAGAAAGATGAATCGATGAAAAACAAAGTACCAGCAAACGTTACTACCATTGATCAAACAGGCAATGAATCAAATAATACCAAAGACGAAAAGCATATTGACCCTGTCAATGACACACCTATAAAATTATGTGTGAGTCGAAATGAAATAATGATTATTCTACTGATTACGAACTAAGAGAAGACAATAGCTATAGTATCAAGAGAGAACATGGTGAACCATTTTATGGAACAGATTCAAAATGTCCAAAGTTGTTCATTGATAATAATGCATAATAATATATATTTTTTGTATTAATATTCTACATGACATTATTTCATTAAAAATATATTATGCCTTACATTGTTATGTATTCATTATTTTTAGAGTAAGCTAGCATATCGAACGTTTAGAATGTCTATTACAACATCGGAGATGTAAGAAAAGGAATTTGAATACATCATATATCGGATAGATAGGTTAACATAGAGAAAATCTAAGTATAAGAATGAATAAATTCTCTATCAACATCTATTGACAGATACTTGGGATAGAATTAACAAAATCAAAGTTTCGTAAGTAGCAAACTCTTTCTTGATTTCAACTCATGGGATTTCTCGAATTAAATATCAAAACAATGGAGAGTTTATTCCTTTCTTACGATTTTATCATGATTTATTGAATTAAATATCTGTATTGTGTGTCCAGGAAGTGAATTCAAGAAAGCAAGTGTTACTTAAAATTTCTTCACAATTTAATGAAAAGAATAGAACTATTCTAAAGAATAAAGACGGGTTAAGCTTAAAGATATTTATTGCTTAAACGAATTAACAGATTTTTTTTTTGAGAAAAAAAAACAAAAAAAACAAAACACAACAACAAATGTTTACATAAAAATAGTACTTAAGAGTTCACTCTTAAACATCCACAAACGATGGTCCCATGATATAGAATAGTTTTTACCATGTCTTATGGATTTATCACGATCAGGTATGTTCTTAGGTATCCACTGTGCGAAGAACCTAACCTCGTCTTCAGGACGGTTATAACCCCCTTCAAATTTAGGACACTTAAACTCTTCTAGATTGAAAAGTGGAATCTTAGGATCACACTTTTGAATTAAAACTTTATCTGTATGTACATTGCCCTTTACGTAGAGTGCTTCAACCCCGAAAAAGCTGCAAATTTCACTGACTTCCTCCTGAACATTTCTCAGTTCCTGACCAACATTATTAAGTGGTGTAATCACTCTATCGTAGAACCCCAGTCTGTTTATATGACGTAATGTAGTACTCCACAAGCTTTTATCATACTCAAACATGTTAAAGTTCACTATCCAATGATAACAGTCAATTTCTTCGAGGTCCATAGACAAAAATAAAAATGCACATTCAAATATAACACCACAAGATGATTTTTTCAAACTGATAAATTCTGTGTCATACAGTCCTATCATCTTGGAAGTTATTAATATAGTTGTTAAGTAGAAAAATACTTCATCAAACTTTTATACCTTCGATCAAGGTTGAATGGAGTTATGGCTAGGGGGATGAGTCCTAAAACCATTTGAATTCATTGTGGGGAGGAGTCATAAAACCCTTGGAAGTCATCGCGGGGAGGAGTCATTGAACTCTAGGTATCTATCGAATGTAAATGAAGTCTGGAAATTTCAATAACAGAACAATTCTTTTTTTTTCTCTTTATCACAAACACTTTTCGGTTAGCTAAACGATGTAGAAATTTAATTTAAGAAATTATGAAAAAATTATCAGTAAGTAGCAATTTCTTTCTTGAAGTCTACTCTTGGATATACAATACGGAAATTTCATTCAAGAAATTATGAAAATATTTGTAAGTAAGTAACAAGCTCTTTATTGATTTCACCTCTTGAATATACAGTACAGATACTTCATTCAAGAAACGTGATTAAACACGTTTTGAAACTACATACTATTTGCTTGCCTTTCCTTGGCACCTTTCCAAACGAGCGAGGATTCCCCACTGGTTCCTACACATTGCAAAAAAGTGAGCAGTACGAAAACACCACGTTTTCAACCACTGTTTTTTTTTCTCTTTATCACAAACAATTTTCACTTAGCTACACGATGTAGAAATTTAATTCAAGAAATTATGAAAAAATTCTCAGTAAGTAACAATTTCTTTCTTGAAGTCAACTCTTGGATACACAATACGGAAATTTCATTCAAGAAATTATGAAAATATTTGTTAGTAAGTAACAAGCTCTTTATTGTTTTCACCTCTTGAATATACAGTACAGATACTTCATTCAAGAAACGTGATTAAACACGTTTTGAAACTACATGCTATTCGCTTGCCTTTCCTTGGCACCTTTCCAAACGAGCAGGGATTCCCCACTGGTTCCTACACATTGCAAAAAGTGAGCAGTACAAAAACTCCACGTTTTCAACAATTCACAGCAACTGAAGGTCAGTAAATAATTCCATTGTTTTTTTTTGTTAAACACGATTGGTTGAAATAAAAGAGGAACTTTTAAAATCACAACAACTGAAGGCCAGTAAATAAAAAAAAACCAAAATAATGTCATGAAATCAACATGCAAAGTCGACATAGCTTTATTTCATTTTTTAATGTTCATTTAGACGAGGTTACGTGCGCGCACGTAACCTCGTGGAGTTTTCGTGGAGTTTTCGTACTGCTCACTTTTTGCAATGTGTAGGAACCAGTGGGGAATCCCTGCTCGTTTGGAAAGGTGCCAAGGAAAGGCAAGCAAATAGCATGTAGTTTCAAAACGTGTTTAATCACGTTTCTTGAATGAAGTATCTGTACCGTATATTCAAGAGGTGAAATCAATAAAGAGCTTGTTACTTACTTACAAATATTTTCATAATTTCTTGAATGAAATATCCGTATTGTGTATCCAAGAGTTGACTTCAAGAAAGAAATTGCTACTCACTGAGAATTTTTTCTTAATTTCTTTAACTAAATTTCTACATCTTTTAGGTAAGTGAAAATTTTTTGTGATAAAGAGAAAAAAACAGTCTGGTTGAAAACGTGGAGTTTTCTTACTGCTCACTTTTCTGCAATGTGTAGGAACTAGTGGGGAATCCTCGCTCGTTTGGAAAGGTGCCAAGGAAAGGCAAGCAAATAGTATGAATGTGTATATTATAAATAGTATAATGTGTATAGTATAAATAGTATATTATATTTGAATGTGCATTTTTATTATTGTCTATGGAACTAGAAGAAATTGACTGTTATCATTGGATAGTGAACTATAACATGTTTGAGTATGATAAAAGCTTGTGGAGTACTACATTACGTCATATAAACAGACTGGGGTTCTACGATAGAGTGATTACACCACTTAATAATGCTGGTCAGGAACTGAGAAATGTTCAGGAGGAAGTCAGTGAAATTTGCAGCTTTTTCGGGGTTGAAGCACTCTACGTATCGTGATAAATCCATAAGACATGGTAAAAACTATTCTATATCATGGGACCATCGTTTGTGGATGTTTAAGAGTGAACTCTAAGTACTATTTTTATGTAAACATTTGTTGTTGTGTTTTTTTTTTTTTTTTTTTTCTCAAAAAAAAAATATATTAATACATTCAAGCAATAGATATCTTTAAGCTTAAACTGTCTTTATTCTTTAGAATAGTTCTATTCTTTTCATTAAATTGTGAAGAAATTGTAAGTAACACTTGCTTTCTTGAATTCACTTCCTGGACACAATACAGATATTTAATTCAAGAAATCATTATAAAATCGCAAGTAAGTAATAAACTCTTTATTGTTTTGATATTTAATTCAAGAAACCCCATGAGTTGAATTCAAGAAAGAGTTTGCTACTTACGATACTTTGATTTTGTCAATGCTATCCCAAGTATCTGTCAATAGATGTTGATAGAGAATTTATTCATTCTTATACTTAGATTTTCTCTATGTAAACCTATCTATCCGACATATGATGTATGTGAATTCCTTTTCTTACATCTCCGATGTTGCAATAGACATTCTAAACGTTCAATATGTTAGCTTGCTGTAAAAATAATGAATACATAACAATATAAGTCATAACATATTTTTAATGAAATAACGTCATGTAGAATATTAATACAAAAATATATATTATTATACATTATTAATATCAATGAACAACTTTGGACATTTTGAATCTGTTCCATAAAATGGTTCATCATGTTTTCTCTTGATACTATAGCTATTGTCTTCTCTTAGTTCGTAATCAGTGGAATAATCATTATTCCATTTCGACTCATACACAATTTTTATAGGTGTGTCATTGACAGGGTCAATATGCTTTTCGTCTTTGGTATTATTTGATTCATTGCCTGTTTGATCAATGGTAGTAACGTTTGCTGGTACTTTGTTTTTCATCGATTCATCTTTCTATTCCTTAGTGATATTTTCTGCCAATGCCCTTTTTTTTCTAGCAATTTCACTGTCTATTATCACACTATTTTTACACAGGTAACACTTCCGACACGTAGACAAGATATGGTTTATGATATTATTAGAAGAGTAGGCCTTTCTTTTCGTCTTTGCTTTCATTTGAATGCTAATAACCGAAAGCTGACGATATGGCTTAACATTCTGTAACATATTACCACAAGTACTAGCAAGAAGCTGGTCCTCTTAATTAACTATTATATTTATTTTAGCGTTTTCTATGAGTGAAATCATCTTGGGAGATCTCAATCTTTCATAGCCACAATTATAAGACTTAAATTTTTTTGGTAATCCAAAGAAATTCAATTCCTTACTGTCATGACAATACACGCATAAGTTTCCAATAGTGCTACCACTTGTACTTGTTTCATATTTTAAATACTTCTCCTTGTCAGCATTCAATGCTACAATAACACTATCATGTGAACACACTTTCTTAAAATGCTTCATCTTCACTTTTTTAGAGATATTAGTTACGTATTTATCGTTCCACTGTGTAAAAAATACTGATTTAATACATTCAATAAACTAGTTAGTTCCGATAAATGGCCATAGAGCAATAGCGAGAGAGCCAAATTGTGTCTCTGAGCAAGCATAGAGTACAATTGTTAGAGCCATGGAAATATCTGTCGAGGAGGTATCAATAGCAATAACCTATTTCTAATGAAGCATATTAAGTCACCCGTTTACCGGGTACTAAATAACTACCGTTTTTACTCCCCCTAGCATTATATTGGCTTAAACTGAAAATAATTGAACGGAAAAAATATAAGAATTATTTATTTAACAGAAATCCTCACTTTTTGAATGAATAACAAGTAAAGAAAAATCAAAAGTAATAAAAAAGCAAAGTCCCTTAAACCCCGTACAGCCATTTTAAAAGGTCTACGAATTATTTATTTAACAGAAATCCTCGCTTTTTGAATGACCATCAAGTAAAGAAAAAAACACATGGAATAAAAACAACACAGTCCATCAAACCCCGTAAAGCTATTTTAAAAGGTATAAGAATTAATTATTTAACAGAAATCCTCGCTTTCAATTCAATGGAAAAAATATAAGAATTATTTATTTAACAGAAATCCTCGCTTTTTGAATAAACAACAAGTAAAGAAAAAATCACAAGGAATAAAACAACAGAGTCCCTCAAACCCCTCCACGAAAATCTAAAAAACCTAGGTCTGAAAACCCTAAACAGCTGATTAAATATTATAATTCATGATTTCAGGCACGTAAAACCACAAAATACTAAAGTTAACTTCTCAAATAATAAACCCTAGGAGTCAAACACACACGAAAACCTAAAAAACCTAGGTCTGAAAATCCCCAAACAGCTAATTAAATATTCTAATTCATGATTTCAGGCACTTCAAATACGAAATACTAAAGTTAACTTCTCAAATAATAAATCCCAGGAACCTAACGCCCACGAAAATCTAAAAAGCTAGGTCTGAAAACCCAAACAGCTAATTAACTATTCTAATTTATGATTTCAGGCACGTAAAACCACAAAATACTAAAGTTAACTTCTCAAATAATAAACCCTAGGAGTCAAACACACACGAAAATCTAAAAAACTAGGTCTGAAAATCCCCAAACTGCCAATTAAATATTCTAATTCATGATTTCAGGCAAGTCAAACTATGAAATACTAAAGTTAACTTCTCAAATAATAAATCCCAGGAACCTAACACCCACGAAAATCTAAAAAACTAGGTCTGAAAACCCAAACAGCTAATTAACTATTCTAATTCATGATTTCAGGCACGTCAAATCACGAAATACGAAAGTTAACTTATCAAATAATAAACCCCGGGAACCAAACACACACGAAAATCTAAAAAACCTAGGTCTGAAAATCCCCAAACAGCCAATTAAATATCCTAATTCATTATTTCAGGCAAGTCAAACTATGAAATACTAAAGATAACTTCTCAAATAATAAATCCCAGGAACCTAACACCCACGAAAATCTGAAAAACTAGGTCTGAAAACCCAAACAGCTAATTAACTATTCTAATTCATGATTTCAGGCACGTCAAATCACGAAATACTAAAGTTAACTTCTCAATTAATAAACCCCAGGAGTCAAACATCCACGAAAATCTATAAAACCTAGGTCCGAAAACCCTAAATAGCTAATTAAATATTCTAATTAATGATTTCAGGTATGTAAAACCACAAAATACTAAAGTTAACTTCTCAAATAATAAACCCCAGGAGTCAAACACACACGAAAACCTAAAAAACCTAGGTCTGAAAATCCCCAAAAAGCTAATTAAATATTCTAATTCATGATTTCAGGCACATCAAATACGAAAAACTAAAGTTAACTTCTCAAATAATAAATCCCAGGAACCTAACGCCCACGAAAATCTAAAAAACTAGGTCTGAAAACCCAAACAGCTAATTAACTAATCTAATTCATGATTTCAGGCATGTAAAATCACAAAATACTAAAGTTAACTTCTCAAATAATAAACCCCAGGAGTCAAACACACGCGAAAATCTAAAAAACCTAGGTCTGAAAATCCCCAAACAGCCAATTAAATATTCTAATTCATGATTTCAGGCAAGTTAAACTAAAGTTAACTTCTCAAATAATAAATCCCAGGAACCTAACACCCACGAAAATCTAAAAAACTAGGTCTGAAAACCCAAACAGCTAATTAACTATTCTAATTCATGATTTCAGGCATGTCAAATCACGAAATACTAAAGTTAACTTCTCAAATAATAAACCCCGGGAATTAAACACCCACGAAAATCTAAAAAACCTAGGTCTTAAAATCCCCAAACAGCCAATTAAATATTCTAATTCATGATTTCAGGCAAGTCAAACTATGAAATACTAAAGTTAACTTCTCTAATAATAAATCCCAGGAACCTAACACCCACGAAAATCTAAAAAATTAGGTCTGAAAACCCAAACAGATAATTAACTATTCTAATTCATGATTTCAGGCACGTCAAATCAGGAAATACTAAAGTTAACTTATCAAATAATAAACCCCGGGAATCAAACACCCACGAAAATCTAAAAAACCTAGGTCTGAAAATCCCCAAACAGCCAATTAAATATTCTAATTCATGATTTCAGGCAAGTCAAACTATGAAATACTAAAGTTAACTTCTCAAATAATAAATCCCAGGAACCTAACACCCACGAAAATCTAAAAAAAACTAGGTCTGAAAACCCAAACAGATAATTAACTATTCTAATTCATGATTTCAGGCACGTCAAATCACGAAATACTAAAGTTAACTTATCAAATAATAAACCCCGGGACACAAACACCCACGAAAATCTAAAAAACCTAGGTCTGAAAATCCCCAAACAGCCAATTAAATATTCTAATTCATGATTTCAGGCAAGTCAAACTATGAAATACTAAAGTTAACTTCTCAAATAATAAATCCCAGGAACCTAACACCCACGAAAATCTAAAAAAACTAAGTCTGAAAACCCAAACAGCTAATTAACTATTCTAATTCATGATTTCAGGCACGTAAAACCACTAAATACTAAAGTTAACTTCTCAAATAATAAACCCCGGGAACCAAACACCCACGAAAATCTAAAAAACCTAGGTCTGAAAACCCAACTTGGACTTGCAAACAACAGCCCGGACAGGCAAACAAAAAAAATCAGACTTGTAAACAGAGATTCCCGTTTATTTTCGATTCTGAGTATTTTTGGTTTTCCCTCTGAAATTTACTTCCCCTCCCCTGCCCTCAGAAATGTGGGAACGAAGGGCCTCTGAGCCTTCCCCTTGAGGCAGATCCCATTTATTTTCCATTCTGAGTATTTTGGGTTTTCCCTCCAAAATTGACCCCCCCCTCCCCTGCCCTCAGAACTGGGGGGACGAAGGGCCTCTGAGCCTTCCCCTTGAGGCAGATCCCATTTATTTTCGATTCTGAGTATTTTTGGTTTTCCCTCCAAAATTGACCCCCCTCCCCTGCCCTCACAAATGGGGGAACGAAGGGCCTCTGAGCCTTCCCCTTGAGGCAGATCCCATTTATTTTCGATTCTGAGTATTTTTGGTTTTCCCTCCAAAATTGACCCCTCTCCCCTGCCCTCAGAAATGGGGGAACGAAGGGCCTTTGAGCCTTCCCCTTGAGGCAGATCCCATTTATTTTCAATTCTGAGTATTTTTGTTTTTCCCTCCAAAATTGACCCCCTCCCCTGCCCTCACAAAGGGGGGAACGAAGGGCCTCTGAGCCTTCCCCTTGAGGCAGATTCCATTTATTTTCGATTCTGAGTATTTTTGGTTTTCCCTCCAAAATTGACCCCCCCCTGCCCTCACAAATGGGGGAACGAAGGGCCTCTGAGCCTTCCCCTTGAGGCAGATCCCATTTATTTTCGATTCTGAGTATTTTTGGTTTTTCATCCAAAATTGACACCCTCCTCCCTTGCCCTCAGAAATGGGGAAACGAAGGGCCTCTGGCTCCTTCCCCTTGAGGCAGATCCCATTTATTTTCGATTCTGAGTATTTTTGGTTTTCCCTCCAAAATTGACCCCCCTCCCCTGCCCTCAGAAATGGGGGAACGAAGGGCCTTTGAGCCTTCCCCTTGAGGCAGATCCCATTTATTTTCAATTCTGAGTATTTTTGATTTTCCCTCCAAAATTGACCCCCCTCCCCTGTTCTCACAAATGGGGGAACGAAGGGCCTCTGAGCCTTCCCCTTGAGGCAGATCCCATTTATTTTCGATTCTGAGTATTTTTGGTTTTCCCTCCAAAATTGACCCCTCTCCCCTGCCCTCAGAAATGGGGGATAGAAGGGCCTTTGAGCCTTCCCCTTGAGGCAGATCCCATTTATTTTCAATTCTGAGTATTTTTGGTTTTCCCTCCAAAATTGACCCCCCTCCCCTGCCCTCAGAAATTGGGGAACGAAGGGCCTCTGAACCATCCCCTTGAGGCAGTTCTCATTTATTTTCAATTCTGAGTATTTTTGATTTTCCCTCCAAAATTGACCCCTCACGTTAAAAAATTATCCAATCACTAATTACCCCTTTTTTGCAAATGTCAATCAATGAATTCCGATTGTAAAAGCGTGTTTCTTTTTTGCAATGTTTAGGAAACGTCAAACGATACATTCATTGTGCAATTCTTATCAAAAACAAAAACCTTGCCAACTTTTAAAGTATTCACACGTGAGTTTAATGACACAACCATGGGTTTTTCTTGCGCAATTCAATGTATTTTTTCATGTATTTTTGAAACTGTACTGTATATTCTTGTGCAATTCCTTGTGCAATTGAAACTGTAGTGTAAATTCTTGTGCTCGTCAATGTGCTCGTCAAATCAGCACCTAGGATACTACTGAGGGCTATTTTGAACCACATACAGCCTATTGTTTAAAAGCACTTATTAATCTAAAATCTGAAAACTGGATGAATGTTTACAATCCAACCACATTATTGGCGTTTAGAGACAGTATTAGGAATTAAATGCTGAATTCCCCTTTGAATAATATATTTCCCTTGACTTGTATTAATCGCTTAATATTGCCTATTGTGTTTCAAGTCTGTTTTATTCTTTCATTTTCTAAGACCAAAAGGGATAGAGATAAAAAAAAAAACAAAGACTCGAGAACTGCGGGGGAGGGCATGGAAGGTCGGGGGGGGGGGATTAAATTCAAATTTCATTTTTTAAGATTAATACCAAGGGATTAGGGCAAGGGGGGCAAGGATACTTTCTTGGGGCAGAGCCAAGGCTAAAAAAATTCTTTCAAACATAATTTGAATACATCCTTTCATTAGGGGACGTTAAAAAAACCCTTATTGGGATGAGTTATCCCGTCAATATTTTTCATGAAGAGCATGTGCAATGTAAGTGAAAGTCAGAGATGGCTCGTAAGAGGCCTTTATTTTATTAAATTAATTCAATTAGACAAATTAATTAAAACAAAATAAATTAAAGCTAAATATAAATCGGTGAAACTTAATTTTGTATTGTGGGTTTCATCACATTTGTAACGATTTATTTATCTATTCCTGTAAAATCTCTAAGTTCCTCGGCCATTCTGGCAAATAAGCATGTTTTTTGTACGTTAAGTTCCTCTTGGCCTGAGGGCTTCGGGTCATAAATTTTGAAATGCTAAGACACAAAAAGTTTTGGCCCAATACTAGGCCACCTTATCGGACCCCCTGTATGATATTTTAAACCAGTAAAAATAAAGAAAAGTCTACATTCCATCTGATTGATTCCCCTCTGTAAAAATTTAAGTCATAAAAAAGAACGAAATGTGTATGAGTCAGAGAATTTTTTAAAGTAGGCTTTCAGTTTTTCTGGTGTGTTAGTAGATTTTACTTGTAAAACTGATTTTTTCTTTTTTTGTGATCTCACTAGCCTAGCTAGAATTATAATAGCTAAATTATTGAATTAGAAGAATTAGAATAGCTAGAATTAGAATAGCTAAATTCTCAGATATTTTTCTCCATTCTTCTTGTGCTTTTTTTTATAGTAAAAAGTAAACATAAAAGCCACTGCTTTTATTGCTGTTTTGTTTTATAAATATTATTTAATAAAAGCCATTTTTTTCATTTTTATTCTTATTTTTTTGTTTACTAATGTGTCTTATGGTTAAATTAATAGTTTTATAAGAAGACTTATGGGACAGCAATTGAACGGCACTGGAAGTAGCCCTAGTTTAAGTGTAGGTGAAAGCACAGGATCCTCGCGTCGTCGCATTCAGAGCAGTGTTTCAAGTGATGAATCTAGCGCAAAAAAACTTTGAAAAAGGTCCTCTCGCAAGGCTGAGTGTGATAGTTCAGATTCTGGCCCTAGCCTGGGTTGGAAACGTTTGTTGTGAGGGGTACAAGTTTGTATAATCCATCTTTTTTTTGTTGGGGGGGGGGGTCTCATAAGAATCGCTTTTTGTTTGGGTCTTTTAATTATTGTTTTTTTTCTCTCTCTCTTCTTTGTTTTGTGTGTGTGTGTGTGTTGAGTCTTTGAAAGGTTGAAATGCATTATATTGAAAATACTTTCATTTATTTATTTTTTTGTATTTATGCCATTTCTGTTTTCCCCTGTTTTTTTCCTGGCCATAGAAAATTATCGAATAAATACTCGTAAATCTATTGGTTGAATAAATTGATTGATTGATCATAGGATAGTCCACGCGGAATAAATTGATTGCTTGGTAGTCCCCTGCTTGGTTTTTGATTTTTTTTTTCTTCTTCTTTTTTTATGCGGATCATTGTATTTTATGATTTTTTTTTCTTGTTTATTTTTTGTTTATTTTATTTTTTTTTCTCTTGTGTTGAGTCTCTTAAAGGTGTGGATGTAAGATGTTGAAAGTGTTTTGTTTTTTATGAATTTGTTTCATTTTTGTTTGTCCCCTGTTTTTTTTCCTGGCCATAGAGCCTTACGGGGGAATTTATATTGAAGTGTATTTTGCTGAGTTTATTGATCGATTGAATTGATTGATTGAATAAAATTTGAAATATGAAGTCTCTTCGTCCCTTTTATCGCATAACTTGATGCGTCACTAGCTTATGAAATTTTTCTTTGTTTGAGAATTTTTCGACGCCGCTATTGTAATATTAACGTAATAACATACAAAAAAAGCTAAATAACAAAAACAAAAAATAAAAGAATAATTTAAAAATAGTTGGTTTTTTACCACTTGTAACCTATACACAGATAATTCCTGAAAACACCCTACCTTTCCATGTTTAACTGAAAGGAATAAAATACTGAAAAGCCGACTTAACTTGAAGTTGCCAAAAAAATCAATCAAGAAGATTCAAGTACACATTTATTGTTGTTATTAAATTTGGTCCCAGGATATGAGCATAGTACGAACAGGGAATGTACGTTTAGAGTGTACATTTGCCGATGCTTTAACTGAGAGTATCACGCTAATATCATTGAGTCAATTTGAAACCTATTGGGAAATCACACCCGGCGGCAGTGTTCTACTAGACTCAGCACCATGAACACAAATCAACTAATCAGCGTATTTAGTATGGATCCATACATGTCCCAGTAAAAGTCTTATTGCATACCATCGGACTTCATTGGAAAAATTCGAAGTGTTAACTATACCCTAATCATTGATAATAGCAGTCCATTAACTTTGAAGACTGGCCATTGGCTATACATCTTTCAAACAGCGAAGAATATCGAATTTTTTGATCCTCTTGGCCTATCGTATAAATTCTACACTCCTTACATCAGCAACTTTACTGAAAGCAGTGGGAAAACTATTATTCAAAATCAACAAAGAGTACAGGATTTAACGACTAAGACATGTGGTTTTCATGCACTACTCTTTTTCATGTTCTGATTTCGGGGCTATACCTACAAACAGTTTCTCGACATCTACGTTGACTTACCTCGATTGAACAACTTTCTAGTTGAAAATATACTTACAAGCGTATTTAATATTGATTTTAGTGCCCTAATAATAAAATGTTCTAAAAATGTATGTGAAATTTTTTATTAATAAAAATAATGTATATACATTATAAAAACGACTTTTCTACTCTTTAGATTTCATTTTCTACTAGGTATTTGTCGATAACAATTAATGCAGGTAGATTATCTGAATTCACAGTATACTGATCCTGATGTACTGCAATGTCAGGGTCTTATTTTCTACAGTAGATTGTAACTTCATTCTTGTCATATCTCCTTGTATAGTCAATGATACTATTCTCATTCATTTTATAGAATTCACATGTTTCAATTTGTTTATTTGAAACAATTTCACAAACAGTGTCCTCAAGTGGCGAATCACATTTGGTCACAGTCAAATAAAAATCAGTGGGTTTATAATCATAGTAGTCATTGTCTTCACAACGATGACGTAGAAACCAAATTCTTTTGTTGTTCCAACAGTTGAATCGCTGACCTGGCTCCTCCTCCCAGAAAAAATCTAAAACCACGACGATACCAATCTCGTAGCAATAAACTAAAATCACGCTTAGGATTCTTTCCAATCATTCCGGGATATGTGTTCTCCCACTGATTACATTTATCATAGTGGCAATTGGATCATAGGTGCCCTCTAGGATGAGTCACACACCTCTTCAAGACAGGAATTACAACCTTTCATTTTTACAGCATATCCTTTATGCAATTTACACGGGTTGCATAATCTGCGCTTTTTATCATACTCATTAATTATTGTGCAATTCTCACATGATGACCAGCTGCCCAGTGTGTACTGCATAACGGGCATGAATTGAACATTTTTTCCTGTGTTGACACTCTCACTGCCACAATGAAACTGAGCTAGCAACAACAACAAATTGAGTGGGGTAGAGAGAGAGAGAGAGAGAGAGAGAGAGAGAGAGAGAGAGAGAGAGAGAGAGAGAGAGAAGTAAATCATCCTTTAACTCCATCTTTCTCTGATTGGCCCTAAAAAAAGGTGTTGCCTCAAAAACCAGTCAGGTTGAAAAACATGGAATTGAAACAAAGTTGTGTGGGGAATCCCCGCTCATACTGCTCACTTTTTTGTAATGTGTAGGAACCAGTGGGGAATCCCCACTCGCTTGGAAAGGTACCAAGGAAAGGCAAGCAAATAGCATATAGTTTCAAAACATGTTTTTAATCACGTGTAGAGGTCCCATAGAATAACATTGGAAGGAACATAAGGCAAGCAAATCCATAAGTACATGCTCTGGAAATGTTTTTCCTATACGTCTAAGCAAATAGCATGGTAATTCTTATACGTGTAAGCAAAGTATAAGTTAGCACTCTACTGAAAAACCCCCCAGAGCCCCCAGGGCAAAGGTTTTAAGTTATGCCCTGGGGGCATATGAGGTTTTAATATATAGAGTTGTTGTAAAATCTTCAAAAAGGGCTTATTCAATTGGAAATTGAGAGAGCTATTTTGAACCACGCCTATTGTTTAAAAGCATTTATTAATCTAAAATCTGAAAACTGGATGAACGTTTACAATCCAACCACATTATTGGCATTTAGAGACAGTATTAGGAATTAAATGCTGAATTCCCCTTTGAATAATATATTTCCCTTGACTTGTATTAATCGCTTAATATTGCCTATTGTGTTTCAAATCTGTTTTATTCTTTCATTTTCTAAGACCAAAAGGGATAGAGATAAAAAAACAAAGACTCGAGAACTGCGGGGGAGGGCATGGAAGGTTGGGGGGGGGGGAATAAATTCATATTTCATTTTTTAAGATTAATAAAAAGGGATGAGGGCAAGGGGGCAAGGATACTTTCTTGGGGCAGAGCCAAGGTTAAAAAAAATTCTTTCAAACATAATTTGAATACATTCTTTCATTAGGGGACGTTAAAAAAAAGCCTTATTGGGATGACTCAATATTTTTCATGAATAGCACGTGCAATGTAAATGAAAGTTAGAGATGGCTCGTAAGCGGCCTTTATTTTATTATTTAATTTTGTATTAAATTAATTCAATTAGACAAATGAATTAAAACAAAATAAATTAAAGCTAAATATAAATCGGTGAAATTTAATTTTGTATTGTGGGTTTCATCAGATTTGTAACGATTTATTTATCTATTCCTGTAAAATCTCTAAGTTCCTCGGCCATTCTGGCAAATAAGCATGTTTTTTGTACGTTAAGTTCCTCTTGGCCTGAGGGCTTCGGGTCATAAATTTTGAAATGCTAAGACACAAAAAGTTTTGGCCCAATACTAGGCCACCTTATCGGACCCCCTGTATGATATTTTAAACCAGTAAAAATAAAGAAAAGTCTACATTCCATCTGATTGATTCCCCTCTGTAAAAATTTAAGTCATAAAAAAGAACGAAATGTGTATGAGTCAGAGAATTTTTTAAAGTAGGCTTTCAGTTTTTCTGGTGTGTTAGTAGATTTTACTTGTAAAACTGATTTTTTCTTTTTTTGTGTGATCTCACTAGCCTAGCTAGAATTATAATAGCTAAATTATTGAATGAGAAGAATTAGAATAGCTAGAATTAGAATAGCTAAATTCTCAGATATTTTTCTTCATTCTTCCTGTGCTTTTTTTTATAGTAAAAAGTAAACATAAAAGCCACTGCTTTTATTGCCGTTTTTGTTTTATAAATATTATTTAATAAAAGCCATTTTTTTCATTTTTATTCTTATTTTTTGTTTACTAATGTGTCTTATGGTTAAATTAATAGTTTTATAAGAAGACTTATGGGACAGCAATTGAACGGCACTGGAAGTAGCCCTCGTTTAAGTGTAGGTGAAAGCACAGAATCCTTGCGTCTTCGCATTCAGAGCAGTGTTTCAAGTGATGAATCTAGTGCAAAAAAACTTAGAAAAAGGTCCTCTCGCAAGGCTGAGTGTGATAGTTCAGATTCTGGCCCTAGCCTGGGTTGGAAACGTTTGTTGTGAGGGGTACTGAGTTTGTATAATCCATCTTTTTTTTGTTGGGGGAGAGGGGGGGTCATAAAAATCGCTTTTTGTTTGGGTCTTTTAATTATTGTTTTTTTTCTCTTTCTTCTTTGTTTTGTTAGTAGAGATGACCCTATAACTCCGATCCCTCACCCCTGCTGCCACCTACAACTTTTTTTACATAATTTATGTCTGTTTGTTGTCAGTGAGAATGAAAAAACAGGAATTTTCTCACATTGATGGTTGTTTTATGGATGGTTATGTGTATTGGTCAGTTTATTTGATGTTTTTCATGGATGTCAACAGTAATTTATGTCTGTTTTATGGTTTTTGTCAGTGAGAATGGAAAAAAAAGTATTTTTCTCACTTGAAAAACAGGAATTTTCTCACATTGATGGTTGTTTCATGGACGGTTATGTGTGTTGGTCAATTTATTTGATGTTTTTCATGGATGTCAACATCGATTTATGTCTGTTTTATGGTTTTTGTCAGTGAGAATAAAAAAACAGTATTTTTCTCACTTGAAAAACAGGAATTTTCTCACTTTTATGGATGTTTTTATGGTTTTTGTCAGTAAGAATGAAAAAACAGGAACTTTCTCACATTTATGTCTGTTTTATGGTTTTTGTCTGTGAGAATGGAAAAACAGGAACTTTCTCACTTTTATGGATTATTGAGTCATTAATCAAATTGTTTCCGGGGAAGTTAATTAATGTCTGACAGATGACGTCAAGTTAATTAATGTCTTTGATGTATTTCCAAAGAGAATGTTTCCGGGGCAAAGTTTAGATCACACGTGACAAATGATGTCATGATTGATTGATTTGACACGAAAGAGGAATTAATTTTTTGCTTCTAAGGGGAATTATCGATTCACGAAAGGGAATTATTTAGTTGTTTCTAAAGAGAATTGTTTCCGAGCGAATGTCTATTAATGTCTTTGGAGTTCTACCAAGAGAATTGTTTCCGAGTGAATGTTTTGATCTTAGCAATGAAGAGATTGATTCACGAAAGGGTTTCCAAATAATTTGAAATGTGTCAGCAAAGAAATGACAAACAAAAGGAATACTCTGAAATTACGTTTAGGGATTATTTGGGCGAAAGCGTTTTAGACATTCTATGAAATTATTTTGGCGAAACAGTTAGAGACATTTTAAAAAATGATCTTAGAAAATGTTTTTGAAGAGGAATTAAGGGTGTAACTCTGTGGTCGTTATATTACACAAGTTGTATTTTAACAGTGTCGTGAGGTCCCCTACCCCAACCCCAAAGGGTTCCGGTGCCCCTGCCCCCACCCCCAAGGGTTCCAATCCCCCTACCCCAACCCCGAAGGAAGCCCCCGGTCCTCAAAGGTCCCCCAAGCTCCCAAAGGGCCCCGGACCCCAAAGGCCCTCGCCCGGTCCCCAAAGGTCCACCGGACCCCCAAAGGCCCTCCCCCGGTCCTCAAAGGTCCCCCACGCTCCCAAAGGGCCCCCGGACCCCCAAAGGCCCTCCCCCGGTCCCCAAAGGTCCACCGGGCTCCCAAAGGACCAACCGGCCCTCAAGGGCCCCCAGACCCACAAAGGCTCTCCCCGGGCCCCCAAAGGCCCTCCCCCAGTCCCCCCGGGCTCCCAACAGACCACCCCACCCTCAACTGCCCCCGGATCTCCAAACGACCACTCAGGTCCCTAAAGAGCCTCAATCCCCATTTTGTTAATACTTTTTTTTGTGCATTTGAGACACAGAAGGGTCCCCGCATTTCAAAAGGCTTTAATATATTTTTCAGAACAAGTTAGTTTCTTAATGTCCTTCATAAACCAATTTTACAACTTGAAGTAGTTATCTTTTTCACCACAACTATACTTTACGACTTTTTGCACACCCCAAGATCAAGCAATACTTTTCAAAAGACATTTCAGAACAAGTTCCTTTCTTAATATCATTCCTAAACCCATTTTACAAATTGAAGTAGCCAACCTTTTCACACACAACTTTACTTTACAACTTTTTGAACACCCCCAGCATCAAGCAATACTTTTCAAAGGCATTTCAAGACAAGTTCTTCTCTTAATGTCCTTCTTAAACCCATTTTACAAGTTGAAGTACTTATCTTTTTCCACATGTCTTTACTTTATGACTTTTTGCATACCACAACACCAAGAAATACTTTTCAAAAGACATTTCAGGACAAGTTTTTTTTTCTAGATGTCATTCATAAACAAATTTTACAAGTTGAAGTACCCATCCTTTTCCTCACAACTGTACTATAAGGCTTTTCGAATACCCCAACATCAAGCAATACTTTTCAAAAGGCTTTATTATATCTTTTCAGAACAAGTTCTTCACGTAATTTTCTTCCTAAACCCATTTTACAAGTTGAAGTACTTATCTTTTCCCCCACAAGTTTACTTTACGACTTTTTTGCACACCCAAACATCAAGCAATACTTTCCAAAGGCTTTATTATATTTTTTCAGAACAAGTTTTTTTCTTAATGTCCTTCCTAAACCCATTTTACAAATTGAAGTAGTTATCTTTATCAACACAACTTTACTTTACGACTTTTAGCGCACCTCAAGATCAAGCAATACTTTTCAAAAGACATTTCAGAGCAAGTTCTTTACGTAATTTTCTTCATAAACCCATTTTACAAGTTAAAGTACTTATCCTTTTCACCCAAAACTTTACTTTACGACTTTTTACATACCCCAAGATCAAGCAATACTTTTCAAAAGACATTTCAGAGCAAGTTCCTTTCCTAATGTCCCTCCTAAACCCATTTTACAAGTTGAAGCATCTATCCGTTTCACCCACAACTTTACTTTACAGCTTTTTGAATGCCCCAACACCAAGCAATACCTTTCAAAAGGCATTTCAGAGCAACTTCTTTTCTTAATGTCCCTTCTAAACCTATTTTCCAACTTGAAGTACCCATCCTTTTCACCCACAACTATACATTACAGCTTTTTGGATACCTCAACACCAAGAAATACTCTTCAAAAGACATTTCAGAACAAGTTTCTTTCTTAATGTCCCTTCTAAACCCATTTTCCAACTTGAAGTACCCATCCTTTTCACCCACAACTTTACTTTACAGCTTTTTGGATACCACAACACCAAGAAATACTTTTCAAAAGACATTTCAGAGCAAGTTCCTTTCTTAATGTCCCTTCTAAACCAGTTCCTTTCTTAATGTCCCTTCTAAACCAATTTTACAAGTTGAAGTACTCATCTTTTCCACCACAACTTTACTTTACAGCTTTTTGAATGCCTCAACACCAAGCAATATTTTTCAAAAAGCATTTCAGAACAAGTTCTTTTCTTAATATCCCTCCTAAACCCATTTTATAAGTTGAAGTACCCATCCTTTTCCCCACAACTTAACTTTACGACTTTTTGCACACCCCAACATCAAGCAATACTTTTCAAAGGCATTTCAGAACGAGTTATTTTCTTAATGTCCTACCTAAACCAATTTTACAAGTTGAAGTACCCATCCTTTTCCCCACAACTTTACTTAACGACTTTTTGCACACCCCAACATCAAGCAGTACTTTTCAAAGGCATTTCAGAACAAGTTCTTTTCTTAATGTCCTTCCTAAACCAATTTTATAAGTTGAAGTAGTTATCTTTTTCACCACAACTTTACTTTACGACTTTTTTGCATACCCCAACATCAAGCAATACTTTTCAAAAGACATTTCAGAGCAACTTCGTTTCTTAATGTCCTGCTTAAACCAATTTTACAAGTTAAAGTACTCATCTTTTCCCCCACAACTTTACTATAAGGGTTTTTGAATTATCCAATATCATACAATACTTTTCAAAGGCATTTCAGAACAAGTTTTTTTCTTAAGTTCCTTCCTAAACCCATTTTACAAGTTGAAGTACTTATCTTTTCCCACAACTTTACTTTACGACTTTTTTGCACACCCAAACATCAAGCAATACTTTCCAAAAGGCTTTATTATATCTTTTCAGTACAAGTTCTTTTCTTAATATCCCTCTTAAACCAATTTTACAAATTCTAAATTTTTCCTTAGTAGATAGAAAAAGCTATATCATAGTTGCGAATATTTTCTCGGAAGATAAGCAGTTCTATTTCAATTTTAAATTTTATCAAAGAAGTTAAGAAAAGTTAAAGTTCTCTTCTGAATTTTCTCAATGAAAAAGAAATTAGTTATTAATCAATTCTATTTTTTCCAAATAATATAAAAATTTTTCACTTCGGATAAAATTTTTCTCAGAGATGAAAAAATTTTAAATACTGTTCCTAATTTTTCACGGAAGATAGAAAAGTTCAAGTTCTCTTCTGAATTTTACCAAAGAACACACTCCAATTGTAATTTCTCCAGAGAAAATAAAAATCTTCCACTTCAGTTTTAAGTTCACCAGACATAAAGAAATTTAAAGTTCTATTCTAAATTTTTGCGTAGTAGATAGAAAAAGCTACAGCATACTTGTGAATATTTTCACAGAAGATAAAAAGTTCTACTTCAATTTTTAATTTTCTCAACGAAGTGAAGAAAAGTTCAAGTTCTATTCTGAATTTTTTCAATGAAAAAGAAATTAGTTATTGAAAATTTCTATTTTTCCAAATAATATAAATATTTTCCAACTTCAAAATGGGCACACACAAAAACTTAAACACACACACACACACAAACTTACACACACACACACACAAACTTACACACACACACACACAAAACTTACACACACACACAAAAACTTACACACACACAAAAACTTACACACACATAAAAACTTACACACGCACACAAAAACTGACACACACACAAAAAAACTTCCACACACACAAAAACTTACACACACAAAGACTTACACACGCAAAAAAAACTTATACACACACACAAAAAATTACACAGACACAAAAACTTACACACAAAAAAAAAATTACACACACACACAAAAACTTACACCCAAACACAAAAACTTACACACACAAAAAAACTTACACACACACACAAAAACTTACACACACACACACAAAAAAACGTACACACACACACACACAAACTTACACACACACACAAAAACTTACACACACACAAAAAAACTTACACACACACAAAAACTTACACACACACATACAAAAACTTACACACACACACAAAAACTTACTCACACACACACAAAAACTTATACAATCACACAAACTTACACACAAAAAAATACTTACACACGCACAAAAAAACTTGCACACACACAAAAAAAAACTTACACAAAAAAAAACTTACACACACAAAAACTTACACACACAAAAAACCTTACACACACACACAAACTTACACACACACACAAAAACTTACACACACACAAAAAAACTTACACACACACACAAACTTACACAAACACACACAAAAACTTATACACACACAAAAAAACTAACACACAAACACAAAAACTTACACACACACACAAAAACACACACACACACACACACACACAAACAAAAAAAGATTTACACACAGACAAAAATTTACACACACACACAGACACAAAACTTACACATACACACAAAAACTTACACGCACACAAAAACTTACACACGCACACAAAAATTTACACACACACACACAAAAACTTACACACACACACACACACACACACACACACACACACACACATACACAAACACACAGACACACACACACACACACACAACACACACACACACACACACACACACACACACACACACACACACACACACACACACACACACACACACACACACACACACACACACTCACACACACACACACACACACACACACACACACACACACACACACACACACACACACACACACACACACACACAAAATCTAACACACACAAAAACTTACACACACACAAAAACTTACACAGACACACAAAAAAACTTACACACACAAAAAACACTTACACACACACACAAAAACTTACACCCAAACACAAAAACTTACACACACACACACACAAAAACTAACACACACACACAAACTTACACACACACACAAAAAAAATTACACACAAAAAAAAACACACACACAAACACAAACTTAAACACACACACAAACTTAAACACACACAAAAACAAACACACACACAAAAACTTACACACACTCACAAAAACTCACACACACACACAAAAACTTACACACACACACACACAAAAACTTACACCCACACACAAAAACTTACACACACAAAAACTTACACACGCCCACAAAAACTTACACACACAAAAACTTACACACACACAAAAACTTACACACACACAAAAACTTACACACACACACACAAAAACTTGCACACACAAAAACAAATTTATACACACACACAAACAAAAACTTACACACAAAAAAAAAACTTAAAAACAAACAAAACAAATAAACACACACACACACAAAAACTTACACACACAAAAAAAAACTTACACACAAATATACAAACAAAAACTAACACACACAAACACAAACTTACACACACACAAAAACTTATACATACACACAAAAACTAACAAACACACACACACAAACACTTACACACACAAAAAACTTACACACACACACACAAAAACTTACACACACACAAAAAATTAAACACACACAAAAACTTACACACACACAAAAACTTACACACACAGAAGCTTACACACACAAAAAAAACTTACACACAAACAAAACTTACACACAAAAACTTACACACACACAAAAACTAACACACACACAAAAACTTACACACACACAAAAACTTAAACGCACACAAAAACTTACACACACACAAAAACTTACACACACACAAAAAAACTTACACAAACATAAAAACTTACACACACACACAAACTGACACACAAACACACACACACAAAAACTTACACCCACACAAAAACTTACACACACACAAAAAAACTTATACACACACAACAACTTACACACACATAAACTTAGACACACACAAACAAAAACTTACCCACACACAAAAACTTACACCCACACAAACTTACACACACACACACAAACTTACACACACACACACAAACTTACACCCACACACACTAACTTACCCACACACAAAAACTTACACACACACACAAAAAATTACACACACAAAAAAAACTTTCACACACACACAAACTTACACACAAACAATAACTTACACACATAAAAAATACACAAACACACACAAAAACTTACACACACACACACACACAAACTTACACACACACACAAACTTAAACACACACACACAGACATACACACAAAAACTTACACACACACACACAACTTTACATCCAATTCACTTTAATTCTAAATTTTCTTAAATTCAGTTCCGAATTTTCTCAAAGAGATTAAAAAATTTAAAGTTCTGTTCCAAATTTTTACACAGAAGACAGAAAAAGTTATGCATTGATCGTGAATATTCACCATGAAGATAAAAAGTTCCACTTTAATTCTAAATTTACTCAATAAAGAGCAAAATGTTCAAGTTCTCTTCTAATTTTTCCAGGAAAATAAAAAGGTTCCACTTCGGTTCTGTTTTTTTTTCTCAAAGAGATGAAAAATTTAAAGTTCTGTTCTAATTTTAAATTAAATTTTAGCTCCTTTGTCTTATGGATTTACCCTTCAAATTTTTAAATTAGAAAATGAGTGACTCGTTCTAGTATTAAAGACAATCGTTCAAACTCGTTCATTTAACCTTCAAAACAAACGGTTAGGTTCGGTATAAATAAATGTTAATAAATAAATAGAAACATTTCTCCGTGTTTAAGTTAGGTTAGGTTAACTTATCATGAGCGCTCATGATAAGTTAACCTAGCCTTTTCCGGCGAGTATGGTTAGGTTAGGTTAGACTAGATTAAATTAGGTTAGATTAGGTTAGGTTAGGTGAGAGACAGGCAAAAAGTTAGGTGTATGGTTAGGTTAGACTAGATTAAGTTAGGTTAGGCTAGCTTAGTCTACGTACGCGCGCGTACGTAGACTAAGCTAACCTAACCTAACTTAATCTAGTCTAACCTAACCTAACCATACACCTAACTTTTTGCCTGTCATTCACCTAACCTAACCTAAGTTAAGCGTACGTAGTATAACCTAACTTAACTTAACCTAATCTAACCTAATTCAATCTAGCCTAACCTAACCTAACCATACTCGCCGGAAAAGGCTAGGTTATCTTATCATGAGCGCTCATGATAAGTTAACCTAACATAACTTAAACACGGAGAAATGTTACTATTTATTTATTAATATTTATTTATACCTAACCTAACCTAACCTATTGTTTTGGAGGTTAGATGAACGAGTTTGAACGATTGTCTTTAATACTAGAACGAGTCACTCATCCACTGTATGATCTCCACTGAAATCTTCCACTGAAGTGGAAGATTTTTATTTTCTCTGAAGAAATTACAATTGGAGTGTGTTCTTTGGTAAAGTTCAGAAGAGAACTTCAACTTTTCTATCTTCCGTGAAAAATTAGGAACAGTATTTAAAATTTTTTTCATCTCTTTGAGAAAAATTTGATCCGAAGTGAAAATTATTTTTATTATTTGGAAAAAATAGAATTGATTAACAACTAATTTCTTTTTCATTGAGAAAATTCAGAAGAGAACTTTAACTTTTCTTGACTTCTTTGATAAAATTTAAAATTGAAATAGAACTGCTTATCTTCCGAGAAAATATTCGCAACTATGATATAGCTTTTTCTATCTACTAGGGAAAAATTTAGAATTTGTAAAATTGGTTTAAGAAGGATATTAAGAAAAGAACTTGTACTGAAAAGATATAATAAAGCCTTTTGGAAAGTATTGCTTGATGATTGGGTGTGCAAAAAAGTCGTAAAGTAAAGTTGTGGGGAAAAGATGAGTACTTCAACTTGTAAAATTGGCTTAGCTCGGACCTTAAGAAAAAAACTTGTTTTGAAATGCCTTTGAAAAGTATTGTATGATATTGGATAATTCAAAAAGCCCTATAGTAAAGTTGTGGGGGAAAAGATGAGTACTTCAACTTGTAAAATTGGTTTAGGAAGGACATTAAGAAACGAAGTTGCTCTGAAATGTCTTTTGAAAAGTATTGCTTGATGTTGGGGTATGCAAAAAAGTCGTAAAGTAAAGTTGCAGTGAAAAAGATAACTACTTCAACTTATAAAATTGGTTTAGAAAGGACATTAAAAAAAGAACTTGTTCTGAAATGCCTTTGAAAAGTATTGCTTGATGTTGGGGTGTGCAAAAAGTCGTTAAGTAAAGTTGTGGGGAAAAGGATGGGTACTTCAACTTGTAAAATGGGTTTAGGAAGGACAAAAAGAAAATAACTGGTTCTGAAATGCATTTGAAAAGTATTGCTTGATGTTGGGGTGTGCAAAAAGTCGTAAAGTAAAGTTGTGGGGAAAAGGATGGGTACTTCAACTTGTAAAATGGGTTTAGGAGGGATATTAAGAAAAGAACTTGTTCTGAAATGCTTTTTGAAAAGTACTGCTTGGTGTTGAGGCATTCAAAAAGCTGTAAAGTAAAGTTGTGGTGGAAAAGATGAGTACTTCAACTTGTAAAATTGGTTTAGAAGGGACATTAAGAAAGGAACTGGTTTAGAAGGGACATTAAGAAAGGAACTTGCTCTGAAATGCCCTTTGAAAAGTATTTCTTGGGTGTTGAGGTATCCAAAAAGCTGTAAAGTAAAGTTGTGAGTGAAAAGGATGGGTACTTCAAGTTGAAAAATGGGTTTAGAAGGGACATTAAGAAAGGAACTTGTTCTGAAATGTCTTTTGAAGAGTATTTCTTGGTGTTGAGGTATCCAAAAAGCTGTAATGTATAGTTGTGGGTGAAAAGGATGGGTACTCAAGTTGGAAAATAGGTTTAGAAAGGACATTAAGAAAAGAAGTTGCTCTGAAATGCCTTTTGAAAGGTATTTCCTGGTGTTGGGGCATTCAAAAAGCTGTAAAGTACAGTTGTGGGTGAAACGGATGGAAGCTTCAACTTGTAAAATGGGTTGAGGAGGGACATTAGGAAAGGAACTTGCTCTGAAATGTCTTTTGAAAAGTATTGCTTCATCTTGAGGTGCGCTAAAAGTCGTATAGTAAAGTTGTGTTGATAAAGATAACTACTTCAAATTGTAAAAATTGGTTTATGAATGACATTAAAAAAAAAATTGTTCTGAAAAATATAATAAAGCTTTTTGAAAGTATTGCTTGATGTTTGGATGTGGAAAAAAGTCGTAAAGTAAAGTCGTGGGGAAAAAAATAAGTACTTTAACTTGTAAAATGGGTTTAGGAGGGACATTAGGAAAGGAACTTGCTCTGAAATGTCTTTTGAAAAGAATTGCTTGATCTTAAGGTGTGCAAAAAGTCGTAAAGTAAAGTTGTGTTGATAAAGATAACTACTTCAACTTGTAAAATGGGTTTAGGAAGGACATTAGGAAAAAAAACTTGTTCTGAAAAAATATGATAAAGCCTTTGGAAAGTATTGCTTGATGTTTGGGTGTGGAAAAAAGTCGTAAAGTAAAGTCGTGGGGAAAAAGATAACTACTTCAAGTTGTAAAATGGGTTTAGGAAGAAAATTACGTACAGAACTTGATCTGAAAACATATAATAAAGCTTTTTGAAAAGTATTGCTTGGTGTTTGGGTATTCTAAAAGCCTTATAGTACAGTTGTGAGGAAAAGGATGGGTACTTTAACTTGTAAAATTGGTTTATGAATGACATTAAGAAAAAAACTTGTTCTGAAATGTCTTTTGAAAAGTATTTCTTGGTGTTGTGGTATGCAAAAAGTCAGAAAGTAAAGACATGTGGAAAAAGATAAGTACTTCAACTTGTATAATTGATTTAAGAGGGACATTAAGAGAATAACTTGTCTTGAAATGCCTTTGAAAAGTATTGCTTGATGCTGAGGGTGTGCAAAAAGTTGTAAAGTAAAATTGTGTGTAAAAAGGTTGGCTACTTCAATTTATATAATTGGTTTAGGAATGACATTAAGAAAGGAACTTGTTCTGAAATGTCTTTTGAAAAGTATTGCTTGATCTTGGGGTGTGCAAAAAGTCGTAAAGTAAAGTTGTGGTGAAAAAGATAACTACTTCAAGTTGTAAAATTGGTTTATGAAGGACATTAAGAAACAAACTTGTTCTGAAAACATATAATAAAGCTTTTTGAAATTCGGGGACCCGTCTGTGTCTCAAATGCACAAAAAAAAGTATTAACAAAATGGGGATGGGGCTCTTTGGGGACCTGAGAGGTTGTTTGGGGATCCGGGGGCCCTTGAGGGCTGGGTGGTCCTTTGGGAGCCCGGGGGGACTTTGGGGACTGGGGGAGGGCCTTTGGGGGCCCGGGGAGAGCCTTTGTGGGTTTGGGGGCCCTTGAGGGTCGATTGGTCCTTTGGGAGCCCGGTGGACCTTTGGGGACCGGGAGAGGGCCTTTGGGGGTCCGGGGGCCCTTTGGGCACCTGGGGGACCTTTGAGGCCCGGGGGAGGGCCTTGGAGGGTCGGGGGGACCGTTGGGGACCGGGCGAGGGCCTTTTGGGGTCAGGGGTCCCTTTGGGAGCTAGGGGGGCCTTTGAGGACCAGGGGCTTCCTTCGGGGTTGGGGGATTGGAACCCTTTGGGGTTGGGGTAGGGGGATCGGAGCCCTTTGGGGTTGGGGTAGGGGACCTCACGACACTGTTAAAATACAACTTGTGTATTATAACGACCACAGAGTTTTACCCTTAAATTCTCTTCTAAAACCTTTTTTAAAATCATTTTTTAAAATGTCTCTAACTGTTTCGCCGAAATAATTTCATAGAATGTCTAAAACGGTTTCGCCCAAATAATCCCTAAACGTAATTTCAGAGTATTCCTTTTGTTTTGGCATCTCTTTGCTGACACATTTCAAATTATATGGAAAACCTTTCGTGAATCAATCTCTTGATTGCTAAGATCAAAACATTCACTCGGAAACAATTCTCTTGGTAGAACTCCAAAGACATTAATAGACATTCGCTCGGAAACAATTCTCTTTAGAAACAACAAATTAATTCCCCTTTCGTGAATCAATAATTCCCCTTAGAAACAACAAATTAATTCCCTTTTCGTGTCAAATCAATCAATCATGACATCATTTGTCACGTGTGATCTAAACTTTACCCCGGAAACATTCTCTTTGGAAATACATCAAAGACATTAATTAACTTGACGTCATCTGTCAGACATTAATTAACTTCCCTGGAAACAATTTGATTAATGACTCAATAATCCATGAAAGTGAGAAAGTTACTGTTTTTCCATTCTCACTGACAAAAACCATAAAAGAGACAAATGTGAAAAAGTTCCTGTTTTTTCATTCTCACTGATAAAAACCATAAAAACATCCATAAAAGTGAGAAAATTCCTGTTTTTCAAGTGAGAAAAATAATGTTTTTTTATTCTCACTGACAAAAACCATAAAACAGACATAAATCGATGTTGACATCCATGAAAAACATCAAATAAATTGACCAACACACATAACCGTCCATGAAACAACCATAAAAGTGAGAAAATTCCTGTTTTTTCAAGTGAGAAAAATACTTTTTTTTCCATTCTCACTGACAAAAACCATAAAACATACATAAATTACTGTTGACATCCATGGAAAACATCAAATGAATTGACGAGCACACATAACCGTCCAAAAAACAACCATCAATGTGAGAAAATTCCTGTTTTTTCATTCTCACTGACAACAAACAGACATAAATTATGTAAAAAAAGTTGTAGGTGGCAGCAGGGGTGAGGGATCGGAGTTATAGGGTCATCTCTACTTTTGTTTTGTGTGTGTGTGTGTGTGTGTGTGTGTGTGTGTGTGTGTGTGTGTGTGTGTGTGTGTGTGTGTGTGTGTGTGTGTGTGTGTGTGTTGAGTCTTTGAAAGGTTGAAATGCATTATAATGAAAATACTTGTAATTATTTATTTTTTTGTATTTATGCCATTTCTGTTTTCCCCTGTTTTTTTCCTGGCCATAGAAAATTATTGAATAAATACTCGTAAATTTATTGGTTGAATAAATTGATTGATTGATCATAGGGTAGTCCACGCGGAATAAATTGATTGCTTGGTAGTCCCCTGTTTAGTTTTTGATTTTTTTTTCTTCTCCTTTTTTTATGCGGATCATTGTAATTTATGATTTTTTTTCCTTGTTTATTTATTTTGTTTATTTTATTTTTTCTCTTGTGTTGAGTCTCTTAAAGGTGTGAATGTAAGATGTTGAAAGTGTTTTTGTTTTTTATGAATTTGTTTCATTTTTGTTTGTCCCCTGTTTTTTTCCTGGCCATAGAGCCTTACGGGGGAATTTATATTGAAGTGTATTTTGTTGAGTTTATTGATCGATTGAATTGATTGATTGAATAAAATTTGAAATATGAAGTCTCTTCGTCCCTTTTATCTCATAACTTGATGCGTCACTAGCTTATGAAATTTTTCTTTGGTTGAGAATTTTTCGACGCCGCTATTGTAATATTAACGTAATAACATACTAAAAAAGCTAAATAACAAAAACAAAATAATAATTTAAAAATATTTGGTTTTTTACCACTTGTAACCTATACACAGATAATTCCTGAAAACACCCTACCTTTCCATGTTTAACTGAAAGGAATAAAATACTGAAAAGCCGACTTAACTTGAAGTTGCCAAAAAAATCAATCAAGAAGATTCAAGTACACATTTATTGTTGTTATTAAATTTGGATACATGAGTCCTATAAAAAATGAAGCGGTTTTTCCCAAAAAAAAAATTCTAGAATAACAGTCACAATATGACAATTAGAATTGGTTTTCTACTATTACCTATTCTTGTTAATTATTATTGTCGAAACTTGACATTAGCTATTTTATATACTTGCATTTCAGAATATTGAGAGGTTAAAAACAGAAATAACAGCAAAAGCTGTTCATTGGTGAGTCAGAAATCAATTATTATTAGTAGGTTCTTTTCATCCTCTCATGCGATTCTAATTTGCATTGTTGTTTTTTTATATTTAATATTGTTTTGAATTTGTTTGTTTTGTATGTCTTTTCCTTTTAGTTTCTCTTGTTACTCCGCTTTTTTATAATGTTGGTGGGTCAAAAATAAGTTACTATTATTGTTCTTCAGTTTAATTGGCCAACGTTTAGTCAGGGAGACTCAGAGAAGAATTTTATCTTAACTTAAGATTATAAGTTAGAATATATAATTAGGTTTAAATTTACGTTTGAATTTACATTTAGGTGATTACAAAATATACACCACTAACCAAAATAACGGTAATAATAACTTGGAAATAAACTTGACTTGCAGAAACAAATATTAAAGGTTCAGAGAACAAATTGAGAAACGTTCATTAAAGAAGCACCAAAAAAAACAAAAACAGCAGAAGAAATCTAAAAAAAAACAACTTCTTGCAGAAAAAATCTAAAAAAAACAACAGTTGTACTGATAGTGTTTGATGACTGCTTGCAACGATTTATGATCGTTTACTAGTAAAATTTTCGAGGATTTTCAACTAGTCCAGTTAAGCCGTTAACCTCCAAGGTCCAATTTCCAGTACCTGTTCTACAATCACAACTGTGAGCAACGATTTTGGCTTTGTACTCTTTTCTTAAAAAAGACATAAAATCTATAGCGGTCATCCCGTCAACTACATCGGTATGGTCTTGATCTAAACGTTGTATCATTCTTCTTTGATAAGTTCCAGGCCTCAAAACGACGATGTCATCTGCGGAATTTGGCCACGAAATTTTTTCTTTTAAACGGCTGTATTCTGGGCTGTATTGATCTAATCCTTCTATGTAACACGTTCTGTTCCGGGTTCCAGTTTTCCCTTCTTTAACACGAAGAAAAATACCTATATGAAAAAAGAATAAATAACAGCTAGGCTATAAATACTGGGTGTCCAGTTTTTTTTTTTTTTTTTTTTACTTTTTTTTATCAGCAATACAAGCTAACATATTCAATTTTAAGTGCGTTTTCTCAATGTCTAAGTCGTTTTAAAAAAACTGCTGTTTTTTTTTAAATTGGTTTCACCTCTGCTTACTATTAAATATTAAAACGAGTTTTTTCAACTGAAAGTAAAAAAAAAACATGACAACTTAAAATGAACAGAAATTATTCCATATATGAAGGGGGTTGCCTACTCCTTAACACCTAATTCTTCGTACTAAAGTTTTTCAAAACTTTTATATAAAATTTTCATCCTAAATAAAATTTTATTTTAGAAGTAATGCTAAAAGAATTGGGACAAAAAGTCAAACTTTATCGTAATAGATCGAGCTAAGCAGGAGGGAGCAACCTTCTTATATACGGAATAATTCTTGTTCGTTTTCAGTTTCTTGTTCGATGTTGATTCTTACTTTCCGTTGAAATAACTTTTTATATTTCTGACTGTTTTTCCAATAATGACAAAAATTCGGCTCCCTCCCCCTAGGAAAATTCCTCTATAGAAAGTTCGTCTTACCCAAAATACTCCCCACCCCGAAAATTTCACCTTGGACAATTCCATCATCACTGAAAATCCCTCCAGGAAATTTCTTGAAGACGATACCGCATGAAAAATTCTCCTTAGAATACTTTCATTTCAGAGACTAATCACTTTTGAAAATCATGCTGGACATCCCCCCTTCCGTGGAAATATTCTCTCAGAAATTCCCCTCCTTAGTGCAAAGGTGCTTCCACAGAAAATTCCCCATGGAGGATTTCTCCCACGGAAAATTTTCCCATGATGAATTTCTCTCGCAAAAATTTCCTACGGTGTAAAAATCTTCCCGACTATTCTAAACCCACTGTAAATTTCCCTGGGAACATTCCCACATGTAAAATTCAGTCAGCAGAGAGAAAATAAGACTAAATAAATAGAGTTACCTAGGAATTCTGGTTAAAATTTCCCCAGGAAATCTCACCCCTGAAAAACTTATCTCCATGGAAAATTTCCCCCTTGGAACATCCCCCCCCAGAAAAAAAGTCCATAGGTTTCCCAATGACAAACAATGGCGAACGGGCAAATTGCAAATCTTATAACCCTTTCCCCAGAAACTATAGAAGTGATGGAATCCCCAAAGGCATATGACCTTTCAACTATGGTTAATCAAATGGCTTTTTTAAACATGTTGATCGGATGTCTTTGGGGGTAAAAGGACGTGGTAAGGGGACTATTTACCCTCCCATCTTTTTGGTTACCTAAAAAGGGCACTAGAACTTTTGATTTTTGTTTAAGTGTGGCCTCCTTTCGATCTTCGAGGACTATCGCTTCTACACAATAACCACTAAAGAAAAAGAAAACCCACACCTTTTCTAGAAAAAAAAATTAAATCCCCCTTTTTTTAAGAGGAGCTAGAAGCCTCAACATCAGGGTTCTCTGATATGCTGAATCAGAGAGTGCAATTTTCATTGAGATCACTTGATTTTTAAGCAGTGCTTCCCTCTTTTCGAAAATCAGCAAACTTTTCTCTGGCTTGTAGCTTTGATGAGTAACATAAAACTTGATGAAATTTCAGTGTTTTGAAGCAGTATAAAAAACCGATTCTTTAGATGTATCTATTTTTATCAAAATTTCGTTTTATAGAGATTTGGTTACTATTCGGCTGAGTCATCCTTACTTACAGTTTGTTACCACAAACTTTTTGAGAGGCCGGCACTCTTGTTTAACTGCAATAACCTGTGTGAGTCTAGTAGGTACAAACCACTCAGTAATACAAAATTACACAGTTTCACAAGATTCAATGTATTGAGAGAATACTTTGGAGTTGTGAAACCATTCCAAGGAAGTACCAAATCATGAACTCGAGAAGGTTTTCCTCTAAACACAATTCCAAAAAGCATGCAAAACTGTCACATCTACCATTCAATATACAAATCAAGCCTTAATATATTTATTCCCAATCCGCAACACTCAAGGAAAACACATGTAAGAAGTGTCCTTCTAATTTTATAATTATTATTGCCTTGCTATGAATTTTGCTAGAATCCGGTTCAAGCCAATGCCTTTTCAGAGTTTAATTAAATACAATAAACTTAGTTGCAAACATATGATAAGATATTTATTTCAAAAAATGACTATCACAAGCCCCGAAGGGTCAAATTCGCATTTCGGGGTCATATAATAAAAAAAAAACATTGAAATGGCACAACAACTAAAAAACTAGCTAAACAATTCCAAAAAACAACAATATCAGAAAGGCAAATCCATTCATTAGTCTAAAAAAAAGTGTCAAATGTAAGAAAGTTAAAAAGGCAAAAACTAAAACAAAACCCCCAAAAAATTGAGAAAAAAATAGTTTTAAAAAGGTTTAAAAGAGACTATATAAACAAGGGGAAGAGAACGGAAGAACCAAACGGACACAAGCTTGGGTATCACCAGTGCCAAAAAAAACAAAAAAAAAATCTAGTGGTTTATTTGATCAGTAATCAAGGGGACCAAGTTTTTTTCATACCTGGAGGCTAAGCCACTGATGGGGGGCAAGATAGGAACGGGTTCAGAAACTGTATGTGGCAGGTGGTGTCTGGATGGGGAGTGTCTTTTGGAGAAACTATTTTCTGTGCAAGGGTTTATTATTGCATTTTTTGCAAAACAGAGACACAGCATTCCTCTCCTGTGCTCAAGAGTTTCCAGCTTGGCCTTTTTTAGAAGGAGTGAATATGGTACCAAAGTTTCTTTAAAAAAATATTCTTAGGGCTCTTTTTTGAATAGATTCAATTTTATCTGATTCATCATGGGAGATGCCAGGATGCCAAACTGGACAAGCATATTCAATATGCGGGTGGAAAAAGGAAGTATAGATCCTTAAAGAATGGGATGGGGGGACCTTAAATTTATTCAAGAGCTTAAGGAGAGACATGGATGCATTAGCTCTATGGACAATATCTTTCACGTGGATATCCCACTTTAAATTAGACGAAATTGTAACCCGCATTAATTTGAAGGAAGACACACAAATATCTGGGGGGATAGGATCAAGAAAAGCAGGAGTAGATTTCAAGAAATTTATTGTCATTATATTTGATTTAGTGGAATTTACTTTCATATTTAGGTTCTTAAATGTGGGTTAGAATTTCAAGGGGGTCACTTTTAATATTCCTGTGACATACTTCAAGGATTAACAAGTCATCCACGTATTTCCACCTTTGGGGGAAGTCCTTACCAATATCGTTAATCATGACTAGAAATAAAGTGGTCCCAATAAGGTTCCTTGAGGAATTCCACAATATATAGGGAGGGGGTTAGAGAAAATATTTTTGTATTTAACAACTTGAGATTTATTTGAAAGAAACAATATAACAATATTTACTAACAGAGGATCAAGTTCAAATTTAACCAGTAGTGAAGAAATTAGAGTGGTGTGATCAACCAGGTCGAAAGCTTTTTGGACATCAACTAAGGCAAGGTTCAGCCAAACATTTGGTTTATCAAGGTTACTTACAATGGTATGCATTATGTGCACAAGGTACTGTGTGGTGGAAGTTTTCTTTAAGTTACCAAACTGCCAGGTGTCAATACGCGGACAAATTTTATCCTAAAGCCAGTCACAGAGGAAACCTTCATAAAGTTTGGAAAAAACTGAAGTGAGTGTAATGGGGCAAATGTCAGACTGCTACATATTTTTGGGACAGGTGTTATAAAACCTTGTTTTCAGCAACTTGGGAATTTACCTGGAGGGTTTCAGAGGAAAAGGGAGATGGGAGGCAAAACAGGATTTGTGTGGCCCTTTTAGGTCTGATGTAAAAAACAGCACTAGAAACATGTTCAGAAGAAGGATAGCTTTCAAATGATGGGCAGTTTGATAAGCTTTGACTAAAAATGAAAAACCTCATATGGGCTACCTCTAGACTACCTCCATAACAGTAAAAAATAAAATAAAGTTGAATACAGTCATGCAACACCTCATTTGAAAGCTCCTGACATAAAGATTTTAAATATTCAAGACTTATTCAATAGTTTTTGAACCAAATTTGAATTTGCCATGTTTTTCTTGGGGAGGTACTTATATTCAGGGGTATGGGGTTTATGGAACATTCCTAGGCAATGAAAACTTCTCTATTTAAGCTATATCTTACTCTAACAAATCTTTTTACGAATTTTCATTTTTCTTGTTTTGTCATGGAGGGTTTGAGATGGGAGGCAAAAGAGGATTTTTGTAGCCCCTTTATGTTTGATGTAGAAAACAACGCTAGAAACATGTTCAGAAGAAGGATAGCTTTCAAATGATGTAGGGTGAACTTGGGTAAGTCCGACACCGGGGTAACTCCGTCACCCACGTCTTATCTGATTCAGTGAAGACAGAAATCTGTGGTTCTGTACTTTATTTTCTTCCTTTGGCTTGGTACTTGACAACAGTGCTCAGTAATGCCGCCATTTTTAACCCCTCTTGTGGTGACGAAATTTTGAAATTTCGAGGAGGGCATCTTTGCTGGCCACGAGGTGGGTAGTAATTTTTAACTGATAGTGCAGAAAAATAAAGAGAGGATGGAATGATTGTAAATAGCTGATGAGTTAATAGGATAGTTGAAGTATTTACTGTAATTTATTAGTATTTTATCCTCAAGCCAGTCAGGAGATACACGGGGTGTCGGACTTACCCCAGAAAAACCCCCGTTCCGGGTAACTCCGGCATGTCGGACTTGCCCCGTACAGGGTAAATTGCGACACGGGGGGCCGGACATACCCCGTGTATACGATTGGCTAGTCTTTCGCAGTTCTAGCCTAGATCTCAGTGAATTGTATTTGTCAACTATTCCTTGATCCCAAGATCTTGACGAAAAGGAGTGATATCAACTGAAAAATGAAACTGGAAAAGAAGGATTATGCCAAAAATATACTTAAAGTTATGAGAAAACCTTGAATAAATTCCTTTTTTGATTTTAATTTGATCAAAAATACTTTTTTCAGATTTGAGTGTCTTAATTTTTTGCATAAGATTTTGCTTTCATATTTTTCCCTTTTTATGTAATTTTCTTGCATCTTCCAGTTGCTTATTATGTTTTTTTTCCAATAATAAAGGTTTCCAGACATGAAACTTATATATACGAGTCTTTTTTAGTTTATTTTATTCACTGTCTTGACCCTTGTCGAGTTTGTGCTGAATTATTCTCAACTGCTTTGTCCGATCCATCTTCTTTTTCAGAAATATATACTGTAATTTTTATGGGCTTGTGAGGGGAGTGCAGCTGCCCCCCTCGCTACACCAAAGAAAGTAAAAGACAACAATAAAAGCTAAATATGTCAAAGTTGAAAGTAATTAGACATTGGAGAATCGCATTGTGCCAAGTTAATATTAAACCTAGTATCATCGGATTGCTTTCCAATGAAATACTAGATAACATCGGATTTTTGTTTCTAACAGAAAAACAAATGCATGGTAGACACGTTTAGGAGAATATATTTGAGTGCGAAGGGGGTTGGGGTCGAAAACACCAAAATACTGCCTGTGATTAATATGATTTTTTTCTAAACTTTGTCAATCAGTAACAATATAGCTGAATTCACGAGTACCCATAGGGAATAAACACAATTTCTGATGTTTTTCTCAAGGATGCAAAGGCCAACAATTTTCTCATGAGAGAAAATTTGTTGCTCCCCATCTTCAAGAGATTTCCCCTCCCCAACGAGGCCAGGTGATAAGTGGAAAATAAAAATTGTTTTTTTTAATGTGGTTTAGAACAAAAAAAGGTAAATTGTTTAACTGAGGCTCTAAAATTGTTTTCTGTAGGTTTTGGCTAATAAAAAACCTTGATGAGGATATCTGATAAACTTGTAGAGATATTTAAAAAAAATAAACGTTAAGTCTGGACAGCTTTTCCTGCTTCCAATTTTCCGTCCCATTTTTTCAGAAAACGGATAGTCTGGACGCGCTATAAGCTTGAATTTGTCAATATGGCTTGTCGTTTCTTATACAATAGCTACGGTTTACTATTGTTACTATAAACCTGCATTTTTTCCAGATGCCACGCAAGTACAACCGAAAAACCAACAAGGGGGCAGGAGGAAGATATACTGCTGAACAGCTTAAACAAGCCAAAGATGAAGTTCTATCATGTCAAATGTCTTTAAAAAAAGCTGCAAAATTTTACAACATACCGAGGACAACACTAATGGATCAGACAAAGAAGCAAAGGACTTTCCGCGAATCGCCTGCTGTTACTCTCGGGAGAGCTCTGGACCTACCTCCTGATGTTGAGCAGAGTATGGCAAATTCGCTGAAGGTCATGGAAAAGTGGGGCATGGGCCTTACCAAACAAAAGTTCCTAGACGAAGTGCAAAAATATGTCAGCATGAACAAAACCAGTACTCGTTTCACGAACAACAGGCCAGGTGAGGACTGGTGGTTTGGGTTTAAGAAAAGAAACAACATCTCGCTTAAGAAACCTGAGCGTCTTGAAAACCTGAGTGCTGTGCAACAAGCAGATCCTTTTATCATTCTAGGATTTTATGACCTGCTACAAAAAACAGCAGAAGAGCTTGACATCTTAGACAAACCAGAATGTTGGTTCAACTTGGACAAAACTTTGTTTTGTCGCGATCCTGGTAGCCTTAAAATCGCTGTCACGAAAGGATCCCCAGCAACGCGGCGAACTGGTGGCAATGGGCGTGATAACACAACTGTGCTCGCATGTTTTAATGCATCAGGTGAGAAGCTGCCACCACTGGTAGTCTTCTTGGGAAAAAACACTTGGAGTTCATGGCTACCCATTCAGGACTATCCAGTTGCATGTTATTCAGCTACCAAGAAAGGATGGATGACTGCGGACCTTTTCTATAACTGGTTTAGAGATGTTTTCCTGCCTCAGGTGAAAGAAAAAGCACTTCTTATTCTTGATGGCCATGGCTCCCATTTATCCTTGGCTCTTGTGAAGCTTGCTTCAGAGAAGAACGTTACCATCCTCAAGTTGCCAGCCCATGCATCCCATGTTCTGCAGCCCCTTGACAGGGTTATTTTCAAAGGGTTGAAATCGTCCTATGAGCAGAAGCTCATGAACTGGCAACAAGCATACCCAGGTGACGTCTTGTCAAGACAAGGACCCTTGGAAATTTTATGTCAGATCTGGGAGACTTACCTTACCCCTCCACTGATTCAAAAATCATTTTAAGCGACAGGAATTTACGGTTCCGCAATTCCAGCGCGTATCAACTACGATGTGGTCGACAATGCGAAGTTTGATCCAGCCAAGTTCAAACAATATGTTGAGAGTAAGACATCGGAGACTCAGAATTTAACAAGAGTGACTACCAGGGTGAATACTGCAACTGAACAGATTATCATTTTGGTGTTGGTTAGTCCAAAGAAGAATCATACTCATGACAAATCCTTTGAAGAACTTCTCTTGGACTCAGTACGTCACCCTTCTCTTGATGCCTCAGTATCCAGGACATCTGGTAGGCAGAGAGTTGCCTGGGAATCTGAATTAATCATATCTTCAGATGATTTGATATGTATTTGACGCATAAATACAGATAAAAAATACAAGATAGGGACCAAAAAATGGAAAGTACAAAAGAAAGCATTAAAGCAAAAACTGAAAAATGAAAAGACAGATGAACGTTCCAGTGAAGATTCTGACGTTGATGTCTAGTCGGGTTCCTCAACTGACGAAATGGATATCTCTGATACTGTTGGCAGTGAGCATGAAGAGGAGGAGGAAAAGAAGCTAAACATACAGCTAAATGAGTACTATGCTGTAGCATACAATACCAAACAAGATCAACAAGGCTGGTATATCGGAAGGGTGCTTGATTTTCCCAATGAAAATCTTGTTCATATAAAATATCTTTGCTGCCTGAGCCTAGCCGACTATTCATACAATTGGCCGATAAAAGATGACATTGACAAAGTTGAAGAAAACTACATCTTTGCCGGACCATTGAGGCTCTCTGGAGCTGGTCCCTTCACTCTACCACCATTCCAAATTCGGCACATCATCAGCCTGTACAAGAAGCACATTAGTGCCTGCAAGTGATCAAAAGTTTGTTTTTTCAAATCTCTCTGATACTACTTGAAACTGCTTTTTTTTTTCCTATTATTTGAAGTATGTCATTACATTTTTCATATTTACAATAAAAAATTTGAAAAAATACCTTTCTCAGAGACTTCTCCTGTGTACGGGGTGAAACCAGCACTGTCGGAGTTACCCCATGATAAGCAGAAAGCTGATGTTCCGCTGTGGCACATACAGACCATTAATGAGAGTTTTTGGTTTGTATGGTTTTTCTGTACATAGAGGGACCCTCTATCATGTCTTAGTGTGAAATAATTTTTATCTCTACATACATAAGATTTACCTGGGAGGTGCCGGATTTACCCCCAGACTTGGGGTAAGTTCGGCCTCCCTGAGATGGGTTACTTTGGTGTAGCAACTCATGGAAACAACAAAACTTGGGGACTTTCTGGATTGTGTGGAATATTACTAGTATGATCAACAGCAACATCAAATAGTTTTTATTGTGGCAGAAACTCCAAAACAATCTTGGGACCAGATTAAGCTGAAAAAAAACTCGATAAAGGGTGGACTTACCCAAGTTCACCCTACTGTTTGATAAGCTTTGACAAAAAATGAAAGACCTTGTTTGGGCTACCTCTGGTCAAAATATTTTTTTGAATATAGTTATATAACACCTCATTTGAAAGCTCTTGACAAAGCAATCTCAAATAACAATGAAAAATTCTACGAAGTAAAAAAATTCTGACATTAATTTTAAGTTCATGCTCATATTGTTACTTTTAAGTAAAATATCAAAAATAGCCAAAAAATTCAGAAACTTAGCATCATTTGAGAGCTGTAAGTGTTAGCAGTTTCTTTTAAGGATAATTTTTATTTTCAGAACTAGGCCTATAGGGTAAGCAATTTTAGGTCAGGGAGATAAACCTGGAGATGGGAGCCAGGAGATAACTTCATCCTGGTTGAATTTTTAACTGAAGGTATATAGTTGTATTTTCTTCTTTTTTGTTGAATCTGTGTATTTTAATTCAAATTTGCAAATTTTTACTTCTGAGATCTTTTTGTATATAAATCATGTTATCACTTTTCTCTTAATATATTGCTCTATTTTTCACAAGGTCACCATGTTGTTGTTTATATGCTTCTAATTGGAAAAAGAACTAAGCAGCTATTCTTCCACAGTTTATATGATTCTTTGGGCTGAATTGCAATCCCAAGTTTTGTATTAAAAATGGGCATTATGTTAATTAGTGGTGAAAACAGCAGTATAAATGATCAGCCAGTAAGTAAAATAAATCACTCCAAAAAAAAATTCACCCCCAAAAAAAAATTTGGCTAGTAGCATCTCTGGGCCCTATGGGCCCAGAGATGCTAGCTATATATAGCTAGGTTGAAATTGCATTTACAACAAAAGCAATTATTTATTAAGAAAGAACAAAAAAGAAATCAAGTGGTATGTTCACTTTATTTGTAGGCCAGAAATAGCCTATGGACCCCTTTATATTTACTGCAGTTGCTAATTTAGGCTAAGTAAAAACTCATTTTTTTTCATTTCTATAGGATAAGCTGTGGATATCTCCATTAGATTATCATTGTACATAAACACAGCTATTACTGTAAGCATATCTTAAAGACTAATAGCCTAGGGCAGCAAAGCCAACAGGTCACTTACATTTTTCCTTTGGGGGTAACAGCTCAGTAGATTTTTCCTTTGATAACCACAGAATTGCATTTGCCAATAATAGAATAATGAAAATATGATAATAATATGCATGAATCCAAAATTCAAGCACCTTAAAAAATTGAAGATCAAAATCTTCCTTGGAAATTTCCTTGTAAAATTCCGGTGGTAAAATTGATTCTGCCCATTTATCCCATTTCTGTAGACATTTTTCTGCCCATTCTTTAGACATTTTTCACAGGCTAACACACGTGACGGAATTTAAATTTTCTACTGGTACTTCCTTTGAAGTCTATTTCAGATACATCAATTTCAGCCGAATTACAAAATATAAAAGCCATGCTGATGTAATCGAGCAAATTCAGTAGATTTTTAGTTGACAACATAAATTAGCTACGATGAAAGTATATACATCACTTCATGTGCTTTTATTTTCTTCCATATCTTAATAATCGATTAGCAGAGAATTGCAATTTGAACTGTTAATAATACCCCAAGTTGTTCAGCAGTCAATAGTAACCGTCACTTAAAATATATGTTTTCTAGACAGTAACTGTCTAGTAAGAAACAATTGTCATTTATGGCTGATTTATGAATATTACTAGCAACTGACTGCAGCACCAAGCCGCATAAGGCCAACACAGCTACGCACGCTCCTCCACCGCCCAATCTATTCAAAGCCTCCCTTTTTAAACCCTCCCAGGAAGTTCTCAAATCTCCTAGATCTATTCTTAAAAGTTCCTCCCACCCAAACCAAGGACAACCTGTTTAATGTTTGGCAATTTTTCATCCTTCATCTGCAGAACGTGCTCCAGCTAATTAAATCTTCTTGTATTATTGCCCTAGAAAGAGGGATTGGGCAAAACTTTTCGCATAGCCTACTGTTTGAAATACAATACTGTATGAAATATTAAAATACGATCAATCAGTCAGATGCTCAAAACAATATGTGGGCAATTTTTCTGGAAAATATCTAGCGAATTTAGGAATTGATTTAAAAATGGTAATTATTACTTTCCTTAGTCTTAATAGAAAAATGTTATTTCAAAATCAAATTTGCAGGAATTCTTAAAAACATCCTAAAACTCTTTAAAAATAATGTGAATTTCCGGCTCTTTTAAAAAATTTATGCATTTTTTCTTCATAACTATTAAGACTAATGAAAATAATAATGACCATTCCGGAATCAGCTACAAATAACAATATTTTCTCACTAGTCAGTTTTTCTTAGAAACGCATTTTTAAACTTTTGTTCACTATGGGCTGTTTTGAGCCCTTTCAGTCCTTTAATCCTTGGTTTTCAGGGAGATGTGAATATCAGGCTGTATTGATGAATATGAAAATATATTTAAGAAAGAAGCACATAATTCTTGCCTGAGACTAAAATAAATTCGTTTTGCTAATCTTTGAGTCAGAGCCTACATACAGAGTGAAAATTGAAGAGGAATTTATAGTCTACGTCAGAAAAGAATGTCTCATGTTCTTCTACCATGATTTCGTTTTCCTAAGCCATGATTCTGTGTTTGAGTTTAAAGCTCTGTTCAAGCTAGGAAGCAAAGAAAGCCAATATTTCTAATGATCTACTGACTCAGACATAACAAATTATACCGACTAACACATTCTACTTGTAGCTCAAAACTAACAATATTACTAGAGCTCATTATAAGAGTCACACAACTGTAAGGCCACAACTTACAGAGTTGAACATTCGTTTTAGTGATGTACAATATGTACAAGTTGAACTGACGTACCACCCATAATAAATAATTTAGGAATCCTCTAGAAATCTAGATTCAAGGGAGCATTTAAGATTTAAGGATTTGAAGTTTCGGCTTCAATATATCTTTACCGTTGTGCTTTTATGTGGTAATTGAATTAAGCTTCGATAGATTAAAACTTGAAAATAAATGATTACAAGCGTTAGGGTCTTTGTGTCAATATTCTCAAGTAGTTTTGGACGGTGAAAATATAACTGCTAAATCCTAAGACGAAAAGAAAAGTTCTGATTGGTTGGTAGTTTCTATTGTGGTCTTATGCATTTAGATTGCACTTTCTGTGTTTTCTTTGGTCAAATACTTAATTAAACGGCAAAAAATTTTAGTAGGAATTGATTTCTAAAAAATAATAACACATGTTGAACTTGGTTCTTGTTTCATAATTTTGACTGACACTAAATATAAACCCTTTAGAAAAAAACTTAGCTGATGAAAGACATTTCTTTTACAAATTATGACGATACTAAGTAATTTGAGTTAAAAATTTCAATAATGCTTCAGCTTTTAGCCTAACCCTTCAACGAACTTGTAGCTGTGTAAGGTTATCCCAATCTATTCAAAGACTCCCCCTTTACACCCTCTCAAGAAGTTTCTATTACCCTTAAATCCTTTCTTACGATGTCCTCCCACCCCATTTGGAGACATGTTTTTCGTCTGGCCCTAGATAGTCGGCCTAAAAGGATGATATTTGGCAATCTCTCATTCTTCATCTACAGAACATAGTCTAGCCATCCTAGCCTTTCTCTCATTACAGCCCTAGAAAGCAGGATTGATTCACATTCTTTTTTACAGCTCACTGTTTGAAATACGGGTCAGTCATACGGGTACCCAAAATAATCTGTAAACAATTGCCCTGGAAAACGTCGGGAAAATTCTTTTCGTCCTTGTGAGCGCCGACGTTTCAGAACCGTTCTTTGCCACTGTCGCTTCCAATGTTCTCTTTTTGGTCAACAGACTTGTCTTCCTATTTTCCCAAACTTTTTTCAACTGTAAAAAACATCTTCTTTTAACATTTTCACTACATCTACATCTGTACTATCGTGCTAATTAAATAAAAAAAAAAGTTTTTTTAAAACTTAAAGTAAGAAGCGACATTAAAACTTAAAATGAACAGAAATTATTCTGCATATGAATTGGGCTGTCCCCTCCTCAACGCCCCGCTCTTTCCGCTAAAGTTTTATATTGTTTTAAAAAGTAGAGTTTGTCAAATTTTAGTGTAAAGATTGGAGTATTCAGGAGGGGACAGCCATTTTCACATACGGAATAAAAAATATTTTAGGCAGCGCTACTCTACCATAACTAGATACAATGTTGATATTTTAAAGGTGCTAATTTGATCGGAAATGAGAAGTTCTAGTGCCATTTTTAAAAGTCAAAAATGATTGGCGGGCAACTAGCCTGCCAATCCGATTTCTTGAGAAAGACTATGTCAACATTAAACGAACAGAAATTAATTAAAAATAGAAAAGCAAAGAACCCCATTAAACCAAAATGGGCGTAAATAGAATCAAATAATCTATTAAGCGTAGAACTATCACAAATCATCATCAATACATAAATGAACACCAAAACGAAAAGACATCCGAGTCAAACTCAAAACGAACAGAAATTAACATGATTAAGACTCACAACCCCTATGTCTTCTCAAGGCCAGAACGTAAGTTGCCCTTTAATGATTTTTTTTTAATATTATCACTTTATGACTTTAATAAATCAAAAATTATTCATATTTTAAGTAATAAATATGAGCATATGTATATTAAACTGACAATGCATACTCGTATGTATTTTTTTCACTAAAGTGCAAACTATGTTTTGGCCTTGAGATGGCATAGGGGTTGTGAGCCCTAATCAGGTTATTTTCTGCCCGTTTTGAATTTGACTCGGTTATTTATTATAATTTCTGTTAGTTTTGGGTTTCAATTGTTTATTGCTGCTGATTTGTGGTAGTTTTACGCCTGGTAGATTATTTGATTATATTTAGGCTCTTTTTTGGTTTAATGGAGTTCTTTACTTTTCCTTAAAAAAAACTTGTCTACACAATTATGGTCTTTGTAATATTTTTTTTTTAATTGAAACATTATTTCTACCATCAGAAAAAAAAAATTAAGGCATGAAAAAAAGAGCCCATGAAGGACAATCGATGACGTATGAAAACAAGAGAGGAAAGGAAATAATAAATGAAAAAATAAAATCAGATAGGTGAGAAAACGAGGATTTTTTCAGCAAGTGGCAAAATATGAAGACGAAAAAAAAGCAAATATTTCGACAGGGACCTCCGCCAAATTGTCTTGTAAATGTATTTTGGACAATCAATTCTTAGAAAATAAGAAGGCCTTAACACAGACATTACCTTAGACCACGGATCCTCAAGTGCTACCAGAGGTATATCTGAAATCTCCAGTCTTCTCTGTATCCCAGAGGTGCCTGCTCATCGCTACAATCCGATTGCAAGAACGCAGTAAGACCGATGGGAACCCACTACGTGGCATAGGGTATTCTCCGAACGACCTCTCTTTCTTGATCCCTCGAATTTTCGCTTATAATCACTGGAAGGTTGTCTTGAAAGTGGGTGTGTCTTGTTGCTGGTAACTTACCCAGTACAGTCTTTAAGACGAATTTGATTGTATATACATTGACTAAAGTTGAAACAGTTAAGTGCTTTAATGAGTTTTGTTTTAATATATTTCAAATAATTCATTGACTGATAAAATCAGTAGTAAATACATCTTGTTCTATGGAACGGAATTTTCTTTAGTTCTTCTGCAAATCTTCTTCTATAATCCCAAAGGAAAAAATCAATTGTAGCGCTGTTCAAGAATATACCCGATCTTCTCAGTTCTTCACTGACCAACTCTATGGCATGAATAGAACAGCCTCGAATTTCAACTTCGTCTCCAGATCCATTTGGTAACTCGTTGCCTGAAACAAATTCAGACATAAATACTCCTTAATAGTTTCAAGGAAAGGTGCAAAGTAAAATTTTCTGGAAGGGTGGGGGAGGGGCAGGCTAACAGAAATATGTCCAGAGGGGTTCAGATTACAAACAACTTTTTTCGCAATAACAATCTTGTCTTATTTCAAGTATACAGAATAATATGTGTCATTATGTATGAAGTATACATAATATTATGTGTCATTTAATAAATCTGTCATTTAGATTGGGAACTTTTCCGGATTCTTTTAAAAAAGCGAAAGTGTTACCACTATATAAAAGTGGTGACCGGACTAATTGCTCAAATTATAGACCCATTTCTATTCTTTCGGGTTTTTCTAAAGTAATGGAGCGATGTTTTTATAATCGAATGTATAATTTTCTCTGTTCAAAAGACTATTTTTCAAAAAGTCCATATAGATTTAGAAAAGAGCATTGTACGCAGGATGCTATATTAACTATGGTACAATTTATTCACGAGTGTCTGGACAAAAAATGGATCCCGGCGAGTATATTTTTGGACCTTGAGAAGACCTTCGATTCGTTAAGCCATGAAATATTGTTGTATAAATTAAACCACGGTGGGATACGAGGACCAGCGCACGATTTTATCGCACCTTACGTAAGTCGTCGCTCCCAAGTGACTTTGATCAACGACACAGTTTCGGATCCATGTCTGTTGTCAAATATTGGTGTCCCGCAAGGTTCAATCCTGGGACCACTGCTTTTTATAATATATATAAATGACCTTCCATCAGCGACAGAAAACCTTGGTCTGAATGTTCTTTTCGCTGATGATACCGGATCATCACTTACTGGATATTCGGAAGAGGATCTCAATGAGAATCTGCAAATCGTATTTTCGCAACTTCTTGTATGGCTAAAAGCTAATCGTTTGTCACTAAATGCATCAAAAACCAAATTTACAATTATAGTAGAATCAGGAAGAATTCCCAAGGAATTTCAACAATATTTGATCATGCTAGAAATATTAAAATTCAAAGGATAACTTCGGTCTGGTATCTGGGTATTATTATTGATGAAAATCTGTCATATAAAGAACATTGTAATAGATTACGGGTTAAAGTGGCTCAGGGGGTTGGTATAATGCGAAGGTTTCAGCATTTTTTTCCATATGAAATCATACGTCTAATTTATTTTGCGTTGGTTCATTCCCATCTTACGTATTGTCCTCTGATATATTTGGCAACATTCAGATGTCATGTGAAACCGATACAAATTCTTCAAAACCGGGCTCTTCTAATTTTAAAGAAATATTTACCATCACCGTCTTCGTATCCTAATAAGAGTAAAACTGAAACTCTCTATCTTCTAATTAATATTTTGCCTGTTTCACAGATATTCACCCTCAATTCTTTTTTATTTAAGGTAAAATATGACCGGTCGGAACTACCTACGTACTTTCGTTCGAATAATTTTTTCCCTGTACAACATGCCCATTCTTATGAGACCCGACATAAATGGAATATTCAGCACCTAAAATTAAGCACAGAGAGATCACAGTTCTCGCCATTATTTTCAATCATGGGTTCATGGTGTCTTCACCTACCATTTAATGATTGCAGCAAATCTCTTCCAAATATAAAAAAACAACTTCATTCTATCCTTATAAATAATTTTAAGAATTAATAATATATTAAAAATCTGGGTACATTTGATAATATTGTTTTGTTGGGTGTTTTGCCCTGTGAATTGCCGGTCATCGATTACTCTTATTCGCCCTTGTTTTTTTTTTTGTTTTTTTTATTGGTATTTTCGGTGGATCTTTGCCCGGTGTCGGTGGGTTTGTGGGGTGGGTGCCCGTCTATTGGTGAGTCATGGAATAACTCTTATTTATTTTTTTGTTGTCAAACAGGTTTATTCCGATTAATGTACCGGGTTTTTGTCATTCGACCTTGTGTCTCCGGCTTTTACCCTCTATTTATGTCTATTTTGCACAGATATTTTAAAATTAAACCTTGAAACCTTAAACCTTGAATACACCCTTTCTAAAGGGATGGGCTTGGGGCTAACACTCCAATATACCCTTCCTATGGGCGACAGTTACTTCTTAGAAACTGCCTTAACCCTCCTTCCAATTCTATGTTTTATATTTTGCTGTATTTGTAGGTTTCCCCACTAATTTTTTTTTATTTTGTCTTTTCAAAGGAATCACACCGCATTAAAGTAGTTTCGTTCTAATTAAGTAGTTTTAGGTTACTTAGGCTAAGATTACTAGGCTAGTAGATTCAGGTTGCCTAATTAAGCCCACCATACTAGATTAAATGAAGTCTTCAGAAAGCAAAATTGTTTCTGAGTGATACAGTGTTTAGCTAACCAATTATAAACCGTTTTACATTTTTGAGTTGAACCGCTCATGTTACTAAATAACCGTGTAAAGTCAGGCAAAATTTGGTTTGTTATTTCGGATCTTAGCTAGTAATAGCATTGGCACATCACGCTTTATACATTTAAATATACATATATAACTATATATGTATACATATATATATATATATATATATATATATATATATATATTAAATTATATGTATATATTAAATATATATATTAACTATGTACATTTAAAGTACTGGGGAGGTGTTAGATACCGAGGGAGTTGTCGGATGATCTGCCCCCAACTACACATTGCAGTCGTGGCCGAAGGCAAAGAATCAGGAGATCAGTACATGAGCTACTAAGACCACTGATTAGCATGCGATAAAGTTTTTATTTTAAAGGTACTTTAGACTCTAATGTATCAAGAAATTATTAGGTTTAGTAAATTTAGTGGAAATCGTAACTTAGGAAATACGAAGCTTTAAATTTTGTAGTTTTATTTGGTAAAGTCAGACATGTCGGCTACAAAAAATAGATTTTTCAAAAAAGCAATAACAACCGAAAATAGCTTCTGTTTTTACATGGTAGTGACTAACAAATTGACTAGCAAAATGACTAAAAAATTATACAAATGAGGTTCTTGTGACTAGTGGTGTAATTTCATCAAATTTCTGGAGGGGGAGGGCAAAGTTGGAGCCAATTTTCCCAAATCAAGTGAAAATGAGAAATTGACAGTGAAAACTGAAAAATGAGATACCATAAAAATAAATATATACTAAAGAAAACTGATCCATTTCTTTAGAGGCTTGAATTATGCAGGCTTATCTTAGTTTTGACAAGATTTCTGAGAAACTAAATTTCAGCTGGGAGGCAGTACTGGGATCTGGGCGGGGAGGGGGGCAGATCGAGGTCTACGAGGGGCATTTGCCCTCCCTTCCCTGCTTCATAGCAAATTACGCCCCCGCTTGTGACGTATGGCAAAGGTAAGTCTGACGTCAGTTCCTTTTAACTGCAAGAGAGAAAAATAGAAAATACAGAGAAAACAGAACAAGAGAAGAATAGAGAGAAAAACATGTTTTGTAAAACACCAAAAACTCTTAAGTGCCTGAAAGACAAAACAGAATAGTGAACTTACTAGAAGTTAATGCTCAATATATCCTTTGTATGGCTTATCTTAATGAGCGTTATGTTGTGTTGCATGTATGTAAATATCTCTTACATTTTCCAGGAGTTAATAAGTAAAGTATTATTTTATTAATAAAAAATTATTTGGGTTAAGTTACCTATTAGCTTCAATCAACTCAGAGCAAATCCGTTGGACCATACATAGGATTCAGCCTTAGAAGAAACTGTTGCAAATAACCAAATTAAGGTAGCCAAGTGCCCAGCACTTTTTTTTAAATGGGAGAACTGTAATATTAAAGCCACTAAAGAATTTTGATTTTTATCCCAGTAGTATGCTATTTGATGCTACATTTATGTATGCCACATGCCACATTTATGCATCATAAGCTTTTGGGAAATAAAGAATTACAAACTTTTAAAGCTTTTTTATTGGGGAGGGGGGTTCTATTCCATGCGCTGCGCCATTTAAAAGTGATTAGATTTACCATTATAATATAATAATATTAAATCAGATTCGGATGACTTCCAAACGTAATTAATTTTAAATGATATAATAAATATGAGAATCAATAAATAACTGTAAACTGGTACACGAAGCTTTTAATACTGGGTCACTGAAAGGATTAAATTACAGCGAAATAAATTTACTTTTGGCAACGGTTCACAAACAGAGTAGTGACCCTCTGATGATCCCGCACAAATGTTCTAGGGAGAATTTCTAAAGAAAGATTGAGCGAAAACTTAACATTCGTGTATAACAGTGTTTATTTCCGAAGCCTTAAGTGAGTCTAAGGCAGGTGGGCCGTATCAACAGATGAAAGTTGTATCTGAGACATTCTGTCTTTAGAAAGCATTTAGACAGCATCGAAAGCATTTAGACAGTGATCAAAACAGAACAAGTGTAAATATTTCAATAAAAATCTTGGCTATACCATCTTTGGAGCAAGAAAAAAGTTGCAAAAGTATTGAAGAAATGAATAAAACTAAAGTAAGAATAGCTATTAGATGAAAAAACTGAAGACATGATGACTGAAAAAGAAAACATAACCAGCAAAAACACAAAAGTTCAACTGAATAAAAAGGGATCAAGACTTTGTTAGAAGAACAAACAAAAGTCTAAGGAGTTTGGGACTAGAAAAATTTAAAAAATAAAACTGAGTTTTAACATAATCAAAAAAAAAAAAAAACACTTCACAGGAGAAGTACAAAGTTGATCTTTCTTCTTTTCAAGAAAAAGATACTATAACTAATGTGCCTCGAAATAGTCGAGTTTTTATTTTTTTTAATTAATCAGGAAAGAGTATATACACAGATTTAAGTTCTTCTAGTCTGTACCCGTTTCCTCAATATATAAACAGTTTTACTACCATTCTAACATTTTCAGTATAAATTCCCTTTTTTATCTTTCCAAAGTTATGCTTCTTAAGGCAGAATAATTTTTTTTTTCATCATTGACTACAAAAAATCTGCAGGATCATTCCACAATGAAAAATAAGGGCAGTTTTAATGAAATTCCTGGAAATACTTTCCTGCTCAGTCACATGGAAAGCAGGAAAGCAGAAATGGAAAAGCGGAAAGCAAGGAAGATGCTTGGAGCATGAAAACTAGTGGAATTAGCATCAGGACCATTATCTAGCTTTCCTGCACTTTGGAACAGAAACTACCCCTCTTCATTCTTGCCACAAAAATTTTCTTTCATAAATGTAGCCATGTTCTTCAACGCTCATCGGGCTGTTTGAGAATTACGCCAGGGATGTGGTTTCATGCTCCACTTTCCATGACCTCTCTGTATTCACTTTCCAAAAAACCAGAAAGTGCTTCTAGGTCGCAAAAACCAGAATGAAAAGTTGCTCTTGTCGGTCTGCAATCGTAGAAACAGACACAAATTGATTCCAGATCTGCTTTCAAAGTCGCAAAAACCGTGCTCTAGCAAAGCGGCTTCATTGTAAATTGATCTAAGCTCAAATATGTTCAGCATTTTAAACCTGTGTTCTGATTAAACAAAATCTACTCACCTTCTTCCAGCTTTGATCTAAGATCCTGGGAATATTCCATGCATCCAAAATACACCAAGACTTGTGGTACTCTAAAAGTGAAAATGAAATATAGTTGCTAGTATTGGTTGCAAAAAGCCCTACTGAACCATATATATCATAGAAAACATGAAAAATCCTGACTTCAATTTTTAACAAAAAGCCTCCATATTCAGTTATGGTATTTTTAATTGCAGCTGACAGCGAAATTAAGAAAAAGAGAAACTAGTCAGAGAAATCAGCTACAACCAATCTAAAAAAAAATAGCTCTAAACTTCTTAATAAGGTATTGCCTCCCTTTGAAAGCGTAGTTGCCCATGGGAATCAAAATGTTATTAATATTGAAATTTGTAGGCACAGAAAGCGTTGTCAGATTTAACAAGTTAGTTTTGCTTATCTGTCTCCAGTGTTCAAGGTGGCAATACTGACGTAAGTGTGATGCTGCCTTAATAAATTTTCAATTTTGGAATCACCAAAGGAAAATTTTTAGTAGTTTTTAGGCATGAACAAACCATTATTGGAATCAGTTTCAATTTGTTTAGACTGTAATTAGTTTTGCTTATCTGTCTCCAGTGTTCGAGTTGGCAATACTGACGTAAGTGTGATGCTGCCTTAACAAATTTTCGATTTTGGAATCATCAAAAGAATAGTTTTAGTAGTTTTTAGGCATGAACAAACCATTATTGGAATCAGTTTCAAATTTTTTTAGACTGTAATTAGTTTTGCTTATCTGTCTACAGTGTTCAAGGTGGCAATACTGACGTAAGTGTGATGCTGCCTTAATAAATTTTCGATTTTGGAATAACCAAAAGAAAATTTTTAGTAGTTTTTAGGCATGAACAAACCAAAAATGAATAGAGGGAGCAAAAAGTGTTTTTATTTTAGTGTGAAACTTTGTAGCAGCATTGGAATCAGTTTCAATTTTTTAGACTGTAATTAGTCTTTTCTTGTCATTAGTTGTCTGTATTTCTCAGGGCATGGCTGTCTGGATATTTTTACTTGCAAAAATGTGTTTTCTTATATGTATATAAGACTTTAGGAATAGATAAAAGCAGGGGGTGTCACCGTTTTAAGTGAACAAATTTTCTTTTATTAATTAATTCAAACATAAAAAACTTAGATGGCTCCACAATAATGTGCAAAATAAATTGTACATAGGGTAAGTAAAATATATATATTTTTTTATAGCGTAAATCCGCTTCGTTGATACGGGAAGAGAAATTTATTCAAGTGAACCTGATATGTTGATGTCTTTTGCGAATTTGTATTCCAAGTTAACTGAAGAGGCCTGCCAGTCATTAGGTCCTTTTCATCCTCTATTGTCGTTGTCTTGACTCACTGTTTTTTCTTATAACTAATCATTTTCAAAGGAAAGTTTCACTATACGAGTACATATTTTTTCGTTTTTCCTCTATGAATATATGCATACGTGTGCGTGTGTGTGTTAGTTCATTTATATTTATGTGCAAGTGCTTTCTTTTTCTTTGTCCTTTTTCCTGTGTTACTCCACTATTTATACATCTTGTAAAGTGAGTTATAGATAAATTATTCTTGTTCAAAGCCATTAAATCGTACAAGCTGTGTTCAAGCGGTGCACTAGAATTCATTGACCCGCATCTGCGCCAATTCTCCTTGGTTTCTAAGATCTGGGCAGTAAGTAAGTAATTTTTGGTACTCATAGAGAAGTAAAGTCCAGAGCGAAACTTACTAATCCCAGAACCAGAGGACAAATCATCAAACAGTTCGTGGTAACGAACTGTAAGTAAAGAGCGACCCGGCTCAATGATGACCGAAACTCTAGAAAATGGAATTTTGATACCAATAGATACATCAAAAGAATCAGATTTTAATGCCGATTTTAAATATATAAGTTTCATCAAGTTTAGTCCTACCAATCAAAATTTTAGTACTACCTGAGAAAATTTGGCTGGTTTTCGAAAAAAGGGGGAAAGACCCCCTAAAAGCTATAAAACCTTAATGAAAATCACAACATCATATTCAGCGTATCAGAGAACCCTACTACAGAGGTTTCAAGCTCCTATCTACAAAAATGTGGAATTTTACATTTTTTGCCAGAAGAAAGATCACGGATGCGTGTTTATTTATTTATTTTTTTTTCCCAGGGGTGATCGTATCGACCCAGTGGTCCTAGAATATCATGGGAGAGCTCATTGGAACCGAAATTAAAAGTTCTAGTGCCCTTTTTAAGTGACCCACAAAAATGGAGGGCAACTAGGCCCCCTCCGACACTCATTTTTCCCAAAGTCACCTGACTAAAATTTTGAGATAGCCATTTTGTTCAGCATGGTCGAAAATATGATAGCTATGTCTTTTAGGATGACTTAATCCCCCAAAGTCCCGGGGGAAGGGCTCAAAGTTATGAACTTCACCCAATGTTAACATATAGTATTGGTTGTTGGGAAGTATACAGACGTTTTCAGGAAGGATTTTTTCTGGTAGTGGGGGGGGGGGGTTGGTCGGGGGTTATGTGGGAGGATCTTTCCATGAAGGAAGTTTTAACGGGGGAAGGGACATTGCTATAAAGGGGCTGCCGGATTTCCCAGCATTATTAAAAAAAAAGATTAGAAATTATATAAAAAAAAGTTTTTCAACTGAAAGTAAGGAGCAACATCAAAACTTAAAACGACAGAAAATATTACATATATGATTGGGTTCACCCCCTAGTCAATACCTCGCTCTTTAAGCCAAAGATTTTTTAGTACTTTAATAAGAGCTATTTATTCTAATTAACGGCATTTGTGATTAAGGGGTTATTTTTAAAGAATTGGAACACAATTCGAACTTTAGCTTAAAGAGCAAGGTATTGACTAGAGGGCGAACCCTCTAATATACGTATTAAAAATATATGAATATAGAAGTTCACTACGTAAGTGAATTCGTAAGTTACGTATCTTTATTACTAATAAAAACGTAAGTAAATAAAATTAAACAAGTTTCGAGAAAGCCATTTAACCAAATAAAAGTAAAATTAATATTCAAATTTTGTTTTAATTATTCATGTACGGTGAGCAAAAATCAAAACCTGCATTAATTCAAAAACGTTCAAAAATTAAATAAAAAAAAACAAATTTTTTTAACTGAAAGTAAGGAACGACGTTAAAACTTAAAACGAACAGAAATTATTCCGTACATGAAAGGGGCTGTCCCCTCCTCAACGCCTCGCTCTTTACGCTAAAATTTGACTTTATCACAACTGTATTAAAAAAAAAACTTTAGCGTAAAGAGCGAGACGTTGAGGAGGATACAGCCCCTTTCATATACGGAATAATTTCTGTTCATTTTAAGTTTTAACGTCGTTCCTTACTTTTAGTTAAAAAAAACTTGTTTTTTTTATTTAACAAATAGAATAGATGGATAGTATCTCCCAGTATTTCAGATCACATAGAGCAGTCATGAAAAACTTTTCGTAGATTTTTTTCATGATTGCTGAAATTCAGAAGTGGGATCCCCTATTTTAGATACCTTTAAATGTCTTTGGTACCAAAATTAGAAAACTGCTTCCTGAGCCTTAGAATTAAAATTCTTGGTACCAAAGGACCAATTCTAGTTTTAACACCATGGTAATGCACTCCTTTATTTGCAAATTTTTCTTTTTAGCTTTTCATAGATTTGGTCTAGAAATAACAAACCAAGAATCGCCGCGTAAATTTAAAACCACTATTAATAGTTAGACTGGGACAAAGAAAATGAAACAGATTTAAAACTCTGGACACCGAGTTTATTATTTGAGTCGCCATCTCAAAATCTCCAGTGAATAGACACCACTTTCTTTTTAGACTTAATGAGAGATATGTGTATTACTGGATATACAAATTTGGCTTTATTGAATATGGCGTATTTGATTGAAATATAGAAGTAAGAATGGGATCCCAGGCCTAAGGTATCTTATGTGAGGCTCTGTATCTATTGATGAACATCCTATAAGGGCTTCATAGGAAGACATTTTTTGAGTTTACGTTTCAATATTCCCGAATTTCCTTCCTTAAAATATAATTTGATTTTACTTTAAACTAATTGGACTTTTTGGTGAAGCATACAAAATCTATTTCGATATTTTCTAAAAAGAAACAACAACAACAAAAAATAACTAAAAAAACCATATAAGTACGTCTCTTAGGGTTCTTGGGCTTTGGTATATTCTAGCCTATTAAGAATTCCATCATTTTCATGATCTTGAATTTACAGATGGCATTGAATTTACAGAATTTCTAAAAAACAGCAAATAACTAAAAAAGATTGTGTTAATTTTTCTTTAAATTTTCAGATTATCTAAAAAAAGCAGCAAGCTACTAAAAAAGCTATACAAGCACGTCATTTAGTGTTCTTAGGAATTGGTATATTTTAGCCTCTTAAGTATTCCATTGCATCCATGAGCTTGGAACCCTGAATTTGTAAAGATGGTGTTCGCAAAAAGAAACTTAGTCAACAGTAGTAGTAGCCTGGAATTGAAAAATTAAACATAAATGAACTAATAAAAGTAAAGAAAATCTGAACAGGGGATGAACATGTACAGTAAGCAGAAACCCATTCAAAAATATACATGTTCATGACAAAGAGATGAAAAGACGAAACTTCAGTTCTTCCCATTACGACCTTTTTTTTAAGAAATGGCCTTAATACGATGTTTTTTTTTTACTTTATGGCGGTTTCAGACGATAAAAAAATTGTAACGTACAAAAACGAATAAATTCGTTAATAATTGCTGCATTAGCAAAGTATACTTAACATATAAACAACATATTAACATACAAATATAACTTGACATTTAGTAACATCTAATTAGCAAATAGAAATAGGACTACCAGTAAACTTAACTTGATTGACTTCTAAATCCACAGGCCTCTGTACACCTTAAGCCATCAGCGAGTTATACATCAAGAATACAAGTCTAGAACAGGTGAAGGACTTCAAATACATGGGCAGCTGGATCGATTGCGATGGTGAAATAATGACCGAGATTAAACTTAGAATTGGTCAGTCAACTGGAACTTTCAATAGACCTAAATCCATTTGGACAAGAAGTAAATAGTCTTTGCGACTGAAGCTATGCCTCTTCAGTAGCAATGTGCTCTCCATACTCCTCTACGCTAGTGAGTGCTGGAAAATTAATCAGCAGCTCGAAAAGAGAATTCTTGCAATTGAAAATATGTGCCTGAGGAGAATTTTAAACATAAGTTGGCAACAGAGAGTC